>NC_056731.1:1003668279-1003883279 GCF_019279795.1 Protopterus annectens
TATACCACATTGTCTGTGCCCTGCAGTGTCCCTGTAACCTCACACGCACCTTTGTAACTAAACAGAAATTTACAGTTAGGCTACAGGAACACTTTAGGGACATCATTAATAAAAATGTACAGATATCTGTCGCAACAACTCTGCCTTAGGTTTAGCGCTGTCTATGTTATGCCAAACTCTGAGGGCTGAAAGAGCTGGATTAAATTTATCTGAAACATCATTTAGAGAAGGTAGAAGCTCTGCTTATTTTAAATTTAGATATTAATTTCCAACGGTTTAAGTAGGATTGGAGATATTACTATAGTTGAATTGTTTCATTCCATTTCCTTTTATTGTTTTCATTGTTTTTAATTTTCTCTCTAAGACATTGCAACCATTTTATCTGTTGTATATTTCTTGCTCTTATATAGTAGTTCCCTAAATTATCTCTTTAAGTATCTCTGTGACATTATTTATTCCTTTTTAATTGTTACTCTTTTTGTTTTTTAATTTCTATTTAAGGATTTCTGTTTTTACCTGTTCTGTGCTTTTTGTGTTTGAAGAGAGGTTATCCAATTAAATAAGGCTGTAACATTATTGGTTCCTGTTTTACTGCAACTCTTTCCTTCTATATAATTTGTTCCTTTTATGTCTGCCTGAATTCCTTAAAGGTCTGTAAGGACAGATGTACTAGGAGATTAATAACATTCACTTTTTGATCTCATTTGACATTTTTATTATTAGATACATGTGGTACCCTAACATATGTTTTGTTCATCTAAGAATACTTACCATTCCTTTGTAACCAAAGACATTGATGAATCCATTTTACTGTTCTATTAACCACAATATACATTCTAACAATTTGTTAGAATGTTACGGCTGTCTACATCAAAGCTTCATCATTAACACATCTGCATAAGTTACACAGACTGTCCTCCATTCAGCGACCTTAGTTGCATAAGTCAGATAATGGCAGTATTTGCTGAAAATGAATTGCTATTACATAAAGGACATGCTGTATGTAATCTGTTATGTAAGATTTTGTAAATTTTCCCACAAGTTATATTAAATGAAAGGTTCATAAATATTGTGCAAAAGTTATACTGAGTATATTGTAAACTTGGAAAAGGTTTGTTTCATTCCAAACTGTTGTAATCACCTAATTTCTTGTAGAAGTGATGATAACTTTTCAGGCATTGCCTACTCTTGAAAGGTGGTTACACCGAGGCACTGGAGAATAAAGAGTTTGCTTTTGGATTTGACTTTGGTTCCTGTTTTTCGATTCCTGACTTCTGAAGATTTTGCTGTTTTGGTATTGCTTTGGATCAGAGTTGTTTCTATCTATTGCCTACTAAAAGCATACGTACTCCATAACAACTTTTGTTTTAAATAATCTAATCTCATTTTTTGTTTTTCAGACAATAATTTCACTGCTACTGAGGGCTTCTGAACTGCTGGTTTGCTTGGAATCTTTATTACATATTTATCTCTTTGGGTTTTACAGCAGTTATACACAAACAACCTAAAATGTCTGAGAAATAAGAAATGGAGGCAGAAGAGGGACATGATGGAAACTTTGAAGTACCTCAAACGAATCCACAAAGATCAAGAGGAGATGATGCTAAAAAAGAGACGAATGATAAAGTGATGTAATATAAAGAAACAAATTGGGTGACTTAGAGATAAAGAGTAAACAATTTCACAGAAGGGGTGGTAGATGACTGGAACAGTCTTTCTTAAATAGAATAAACTTGAAAGAGTTCAAGAGTGCTTTGAGTAGCATATCATAGAAGAATTGGGATGAGGTGGGTGGTAAACATAGTAAGGTGAATAAGAGCTGTAGTTATTCAGCAAGAAAGGCCATGTTTTGGTGACTATACAGCCCTTATCTGCTATCATAATATGATACGGTCTGACAGGGGTGTGTCCTTGCAATAGATAGGAAGCTAAACCATCACAGTTTATTTGAACCTGCTACAAGTGAAATAAGTGGGGGAGGATTGAGACGAAATGCTTAGAAATGCCCATGGAATTACAGGTCAAAGTAAAAAGAACAAAAACACTAAAGACAACTTTGAAGTGTGTTTTGATTCCTTTTTCAACTGGTTCTCTTTGCTGATTACAACACAATTTAGGGATTATCCACAGCCCATGGTTTTTATTGTAGGAGAAAAGTTTCAGTTTTAATTTGACAGATGGAATTAACTGACTTATTATGACAGAATATTTATGTCTGTACCAAACAGCATAGTTGTGGTCTTAGTGAGATTAACTGAGAGTTGTTTATATTGGAGCCAGATTTTCATGACTGGTAGGTGGTCATGAAACTCAGAGCTTATGGACAATAGACAGTGATTTGAATTGAATATGCCCATATCATCTATATACTGTGCAGCAGTTAAACTGGGGCTTTTCCAGAGTGATGAAATCGATGAATGAAAATATGAGTGTTCTGGACAGACTGTCAAGGTGTACCAGAAGAGAACTGTGGAGTTATTGACTCAAGATCAGCTATTCAGATACAGACCAGGCTTTACAAGTTCCTCCAAGGCAAGAGGTTAGAAGACAAAGTCAAATGTCCTTGAGATGTTAACAAACAGGATGCCTGTCAATATACACTACCTTCTTAGAAATGCGTGACTTAACAATGGAATCAACCAAATAGCATTAATGCTTTACTGAATATTGAATAATTTAGTGAATACCACTGTTTTGCTCTTTTGAACACTCTAATCTTTAGTAATTATAATTGGTTAATTAGTTTTGATTACATGATGATGATGATGATGATTTAGTTCTATTTTACTTCTTGAAGGCTAATAGCCAAGATAGCAGGTGATAGTATTTTTGGTAACTGTCTGAATAACATTTTAACCATTTTGGATTCCTAAGTTTTTTATTTAACACTCTAGAGTGTCTTTATCTATCTGTTTCCCTGTCTGTATGTCTACAGATCCTTATTTTCAGACTGCGGACTGCATTTGCAGGGCACAGAAGAGTAGAAGATGAAATGTTGCCACCATTACATAACCAATGAATCAATGTTCTTTATCATAAAACAGGCTTCTTGTTAGTTAAACTATGCTAAATTGTTAACTTGGAGAGCAGCAGCTGCCTTTAATAATAATATGGAAAGAGATGAAAGGAAGGAAATGAGCTCTAGCTGCCATGGTATACTGGATCGGTACCATTAGGGAGCAGAATGTTAATGCCGCTTTCAGAGAGCAAGAGTGTAACCAAACAATACAGACAAGTGGAGATGGAGCAGATGGGATGAAATGAATGAACTTCACTATTTCAGAAAGCATGGATAACGGTTAGCAACAAATAGTTTATTGTGATTAGTTTATGTAGGAACGATATGACAGTATTATTGGAAGTCATTTGCAAATTACAGCAGGTAAGTGAGGTGAGGATCAAGTTAGGATCAGGATTGTAAGAGTCAGGTGAGGTGGGGGGATGGCATTGGGAGATAAGCTAAACACAATGTCAGCAGAAGAGACATGGAAGCTGTAGACTGTCAGTGATAGGCTCAAAAGGTGGGACACGGTTACTCAATACATGAGACGTGCAATACGGCAGTGGAAGGCTAACTCTAGTCGGTCTAAAAGTAAGGGTCTACTTTGTGTGCTAAACTTATACTTATTTTACAATTTAACTAGGTATGTGAGTTGGTCAGATGACCCATTTCAATCATGAGCAGACCCAAATGTGAGTGACAAACATGTAGGCACATATTAAGTATAAGTATTCAACTCATAAAGACACTTATATCACAGAGTTCATGAAATCATATAATCATATCATGCTCTAAAAAGATGAATAGTACATAAAGCACAAAATCACATGATTCCTAACATTTGGAAAATATGATTCAGCTTGTAAGACAGAATTATATAGGTTTGATGTTATACACAAAAATGTGCATTGAATAACATTTACAGTCAGTTGGGAAGATATATAATATACTAATGAAAGCAGGGAAGACTGGAAATATGACATAGTTGTAGCAGATTACCCTGCATTCAGGAAACAGTTACGCTTACAGTTGTCAAGCAAGTAGGTCTTGAATTTACTTCTAAATTTTAAATAATCACTGATAAAACTTATGTCTTAGAGTAATACATTACAGCTGGCTGTATGGATTTTAAAGAAAAGAATTCCACTATAGATTTTAAAGAAAATAATTCCACTTTAGCCTGGTTGAAGAATAGCCCTTACAGCTATACAACAAATATATTTGTTTTACCTTAAGCTTGATAGCCAATGGAGGGCAAACAAGTTGTTAAGTAGTGTGAAGGTCAGAGAGTTTAAAAGAAATAAGGCTCTAGCAATTATTATCATGTAACTAACCTTAGCTATTGTATTACAGTGATGTTCCTAATGGCTTGCTAGGTGAATATATCTAAATACTTTAATTGGGAATTGGTTTATTACAGTTATATCCACACCTCCCCAGCTCTTATACTGAGGAAAAAAAAACAGACATTCATACTACTGGTACACAAACCAGCTGGCCAGATGCAAGACACCCTCCTCACCCCACTAATTCAGGTCTCCATTTCTGTGCCATGCCCCCAACCCTCCTTCAAACAGTTTTATTAAAAACATATTTTTTTCTTTAAAACTGTAGTAAACTGCTTGCTACAAATGTAGCAAACATTTGAAACTGTTTTTACCATACCTGCATGGAGCTCTACAGTGCTCAGGCTTTAGTTAAAAAAAAGAGTTTTTTTTTAATTTTAAACTGTAGCAAACTGCTTAATAAATGTAGCAAGCAGTTCTTACAGTTTAGACCACACACTGAGTGCTACAGCACTCAGGTTTGATCACAAATACAATACTGGGTTTTAAAATATGATATTGCATAAAAGAGAGATCAGGATTGGCTGATCATACCCCCAACACTTTATACTCAGGACATTTTCCCCTCTCACCACACCCTAGTTTCACTACTGGGCAAGAGGCTATTCCAGTCATGAGGTGTGCATATTTGCTGCCCTAAATTTTCTAGCATATGATTTCAGAGATTTTTGCATTTATGACAGACCTTTAGTTGCTTTACTACATTAGTTGCTGTAGTTTCTGTATGATAGTTGATGTTATAATTTTGGTCAATCCACACTCTAAGTATTTTTGCATAGTAAGTTAGGAGTAGTATTTACATGCTGATATGTTTTAAGGAGAAGGTATGTGTTTTGGGATATGTGATATTAAGTGACTTAGAGTTGCTTGAGTCTGTTTATATTCTGAATGAATATTATAACCATTCTTACTTTAAGACTACTGTATAGTATTGTCATTTTAAGAATGCCTAAATCCCATGATGCATTGTGTCTGGTGCCCAAAGCCTGTGTATTTGTGATGAGGGAAAAGTTAACATCGTTCTTATTGTATTGTCATTTTGTGTAAAAAAATCAATATGTCTATTAAAAATGTTGGTGTGTATCCCAATGTTAATGAATTAATGAAATTGCTATTCTGTATTTCTAGGTAAACAGAGGTGCACATAATGACATGATGTCAGAACTGGGATAATTTTTTTTCGTAACATAAAAGCATACCATGCAAGTTAGAAAACTACATCAGTGAGCTTAGTAGTGTCCTCCAATCTGAGAGTAAGTGGTTTTACTGAAAACAAGTAGCGTTATATCACAAAATGGCTGTTTTACTGAGCTAAAATTGTTCAGTCCTAGAACACAGAATGTTTGTCAAAAATGACATTTAACCCACCAGAGCTGTTTGACATAGGAAAAGAGATGGCAGCAGCACTTTCTCCTTATTCTGAGAGAGCAAGAGTGTCACATATGTATCATTAATTAATAAACTTGACGAACATTTTGTGTCAAAAAAGAAATATTATACATAAAATGGCATTCTCGACAGCTATGTGCAACTAAAGAATGTGTTGAAACTTTTCTAATGTGCATGTATGAAGTGGCTGAAATTTGTGGGTTTAGTGGAAAGAAAGAACAAATCAGAGACATGTTTTTTCCTTTCGTTTCTCTTTATACCCTGCCATGTGCCCCTAGGAAGACAAGAAAAGTTTTTTTTTCTTAACTCCTTTCAGATGATGGCCCCATATTGAAATGTCATGACTAGTAATGCTGAATGCTGACACACTCAAAAATAAAGACCAAAAATGTAGAATAGTGAATATCAAACAACACTCTTCTCCTTTAAAATTATTTTTGTCCCGCTGTGGACAAAAGTATACTTACTCTGAGATCAACATGTCTTTAAAAATAAGGGAATATTCTAAGAAATGGCCATCTCAGGTTTAATATATGTAAGTCCATTTTTTTGCCATTCAGTCTTCTTGTTACAGGACTCACTAAAGCAGGTCCTGACCTTTCACAGAGTTACCTCAAATTACATATATCGAGTAAAAATTGACCATCTATCAACTGTCAAAGCAAATTCTGGCTGAATTTATTTTTTCCAATATGGCAATAAGATTCCTTTGGTAACTGTGACAAAAGGAGATACTGCTAGCACAGCTAGCTGGAATTTTATAAATAACTATATGTCATTGGTGAATATTGAAATGATTTAAACAAGATGCTTGTGTTACAAATGTATTAGAATGTGTATATCAAACTGCTCTGTACAGATCTTTGAGTTGAAAAGGTATTTGCAAAAGTGCTGTGTTTAAAATATACCAACAGTCTGCTCTATTGGAAGAGAACAGAAATGTACATGCACTGTTGTAACTGTTTAAATGTATATATTTTAAAGTGGAAACTGGGATAGAAAAGGTTAACCTCAGTCCAGTAAATGTTAGAAAAGTATTTGAAATTAATCACTTTATAGGCTATGCCACAAAGATGCTCGCTCTCAAGTTTTCAATGCAGCTAGAGACACAAATTCTGTACTAGAAAGCTTTCTGTATTGTCCTTGGAGTGAACGAATTGACACTTTTGAAGCATGAAGGAATGCAATTGTTTTATGACTTCCAGCATCTGCCAAAGATCTGAGGAAAAGCCCTTCTCTATATATTTTTACAGGTAGATGCTGAATGTTGCCAGCTTCTAGCACTGGGGGTTTTGGCCTGGGAACTAGAAGTCAGATGACTAGAAATTATGTCATTTTGCAAGCTATTCCAGCAGTAATATTTTAGATATTAATTTGAGAAGTTTCTTAGTGAGACAGAGCATTCTGTATTCGGTCTTGAACCTGACGAGAAGACCCATTCACCACACACCTGCCTTGCTCTAATGAAGTAAGTTTCTAGGGAACAGTATAATTTTCTTAGATATAGTCAAGAATATAGTGAAGTTTAGATGCTTTTCTTTATTTGTGTGAGCATGTACTGCAATGGGCGAGTGTGTTCCACTGAAGCAAACATATGGAATTATGTGTGCAAACAGAATGGTAACCCCTTCACTATGGTGGCAGATATTACTACAAATACTAATGTAAGTAACCGCCTTAATGACAACACTTATTTGGACACTGTGAACTGTAAAAAAGCAATTTACGACATGGAGAAGCATGTTTTCAAGTATGTGACACTAGATTTAGAAATACAATACTTGGAAGAGTGCATTACATGTAAAGTTGTACCTCAGGTGTTACGAACAGCAAAATTTCCAAACTGTGTCTTGCCTGGGGATGAACTGAGTAAAACTCTCATAGACATACAATGAGACTGGTTTAAATATGATGCATATCCTAGTGGTACATTATGGCAAGGAAATAATTAAAATTAAGGAGAATATTAAATCAATGGATGAACGAATAAAGAATTATGGCTGCTTTAAGGACTTTATTGAATTATACAATAGTCTAGAAGCGAAGGCTGATAGATATAGGGCTACAATCATTTCCAGAAAGCAGTCTAAATTAAAAAGAGACATTTTTGCCTATAAACTAAACCAGGCTTACATTGTTCAGGAAGGTACACATGAGAAACCAGTGACAAACAACTGTGGTCCTGGTAACAGTCATGTATTGACACAGCCTTCTAATAGTAGTGCAACTAACACTGAAAAAGTGATATCTGACCAAAATATGTTAAATTCAGAAATGGACAGTGACAATGTTATAGTTACACAAAGTGAAGGTTCATCGATGGATTAAAATAGAAACAACAATGAAAATAGGGCCAGTTATGCACAGGCTGTTTCTTTGGACAATACTGGTACTGGTTACAACAACGGCTCTTTTCTGATGGACAAATCAGAGAACAAACGGACTACAAAGTGGTACAATTCCACTCAAAACAAAGGGAAGAGGAGGGGGAAAAACAAGAAAAAATGGTAAACTATAAAAGTGCACAAAACTACTGTCTTGACATTCTTAATTTATCCAATATTTCTTTGTCATTGGAATTAGAAAGTGTGTTGAAAAAAGTTTTTTCTTTCATCCCTGCTGGCAATATGAATATAGGTAAACTTTTAATAGATTTCAGATTATATTTGAGAAAATTAAATCTAAGTTACATTATGCAGGATGTATTAAAGCAAACGAGTACAACAAACAACAAAAACCTAGATGACAGGCCAAGTAACCCTAGCACTTTCAACCTTCCCCTACAAACTACTCTTCAGGGTTTTCAGAGTATATGTGAGAGTGAATTTAGAAAAATTAGTTATGGAGATTACAAAGACAATCTCACTAAAGATGAACACAATGCACTACATAGCTTAAGTAAGAACCCAGATATTAGAATTATGAGAGCAGACAAAGGTGGAAAAATAGTCATTATGAATACAAAAGATTATCAAAGTTCTATGAAGGTTATGTTAGAAGATACATATACTTATAAAAGGGTCAGTTGTGAAGAAGTCAACAAGAGTAACAAAAAGTTGGACGTTACACTTTTTGACATGTTCCGTCAAGGTGAAATTGATAATGAAAATTACAACTATCTATTGGTTGAACATCCAAAAATGGCTTCTTTTTTTGGCATCCCAAAAATTCAAATTGACCAAAAAAATCCTCCATTTAGACCGATTATTTCAGCTAAACATTCAAAAATAGAAAACATATCAGTATGGTTAGATTACATCCTTAATCCCATTGTTCAGAAATTGAGATTTTATCTCAGAGATTCATGGCACTTGTTAGAAATTCTGAGAGATTACAACATAACAGATGGACAAATTTATTTTGGTACTTTAAATGTTAGGTCTCTATACACTTCGATTGACCAAGAAAGGGGTATTGAATATCTTAGAGAATATTTAACTACCAACACTAACTTCACGGGTGAAAAAGTTAACACAGTTTGCAGTTTGATGGATATGGTTTTAAACAACAACTTTTTCAAATTCAACAAACTTTTGTACAAACAAGTGTCTGGAGTAGCAATGGGGGCAAGGGTAGCACCTGCGTTTGCAAACCTGGTTATGGCCAACTGGGAATTGAAGCTTTTAAATCAACATCCAAGTTTCAACAAAGTTCAAGTCTACTATAGATATATAGATGATTTGTTCTTTATTTGGAATGGAAATTATGAGGAATTTGTGGACTTGGTAAGGGACCTCAATTCCACTACAGATTTTTTAAAATCAGTGGATTAGGGGATTTTATTTATTTTCTAGATTTACATGTAAGTATAGATATGGAGAGAAAAAAAGTTTGTGAGTAGGGTTTATAGAAAACCAATATTTGCCAATCAATACTTGCACAAAGACAGTTTACATCCACAGCATATGAAAAGGGGAGTTATAAAAGGACAAATCATCAGATTAAGTAGATTAACATCTGACAATGACATTTATACAGAAGAAGTTCTGTTTTTGAGATCACTTTTCATATCCAGAGGCTACACTCAGGAATGGTTAAAAAAGATAGAAAATGAAGTTATGGTATTAAGAAGGGGGGTGGCTTCTCCTATTTTGTGTTCCACTGACATAATGGTAGGTCTGGTGAAGGACAACACATTAAGTGAATTTGAAAATAAATCAATGAGGTACATGAGTGCATTTCCTATACCTATAGTCAATGAAATGTGGCATATTAAAAACATCATAGAGAACAATTGGAGAGTTATACTTGGGAACAAAGAGTTAGTGGCGTCATTAGGACTAGCACCCAGATTCACATATAAGAAGGTAACTAACATTAAGAACATGGTAGAATTTGGAAACAATACAACCTCTAGTATGATCAGAACAGGATGTAATAAAAAGGGTACTTATGCTTGTAGAAACTGCAAACAATGCAGGTTCATTAGCAACTCTTCCTTTGTGACTCTTAGTCACCCAAATAAAACTTTTTGGGCAAAAAACTATTACAATTGTAATAGTGAATTTGCTGTATATATTGCTACATGCATGTCCTGCGAAAGTTATTACATCGGAAAAACTGTAAGAAGTTTAAAACGCAGGATATACGAGCACAACTTGGCCATTTAAAAGAAAGATAAAACAAATTCTCTTGCTAGACATGTGCTCATTTGTCCTGATTTTAAAAAAATTGTATTTTTTGTTTTAGAGAAGATGGACAAGGTTTTGTTTGAAGGTGATCTTAACAACATTTTAGAGTGTAAAGAAGCATTTTGGCAGTTGTATTTAGGTGCAGATAGTGCACCTGGATTAAATGAATCGATAAATTTCAAATGTTTTTTATCATATAGATAAATTCATATGTATATATTCTTGCATTTATCAGTATAAAATAACTTTTTAATTACAAAGAAAAATGGAAAAAAATGCATTTTATAAAATCAAAGACACATAGATGCATCTATTTATTTATGTAAATATTTGTATTTTCAATTTTTTTATGTCATTTCCTGTATGTTATTAGGGACAAGGTATAAAAAGGAAGTTTGGGTAGGGCAAATTGTTTTTTTCTGAAGAAGTTCACGGAATAAAAAGTGGATGAAAATGCTAAATACACTGTCCTAGTGTGGTCTTTGGATTTGTGTTACAGGACTGGTTCTGTTTGTACTGCAATGTTATTTTAAATATTTCTTGTGATTTTGAATTCTGATGTCATTGTGAATATATATTTAGTATTGTCTTCTTCTTTTATTATTTATTATTAAATATATTTAAACCTTTCATTGTGTCTGATCTGTGTAGAGATATTTAAGTTTTGAGAGTACCTACATATTTATTCGGTGGCTTTGTATGGACCACTCCTAATAGCCTTTCTCTTGGTCAAATTTGTATTAATATTAATATTACACAGTAAGATTGGACATCCCTTGTTAAGGGCCATAAAGCAACTGATAAGGAGTGACTGGTGGCTGTTTAAACTACCTTATAGTCTCGGCATAAGGGGGCATAGCTAGTAAACCTGTGCCTATCTTTCCCAGGTGTGTGTGTGTGTGTGTGTGTGTGTGTGTGTGTGTGTGTAAATAATACCTCAAAGAGTGTGTGTCAGCTACTTGGGCAGGGACACAAAGCACTGGTTGAACAGAAAGGGTGCTGGAGGTGTTGGCTTGGTCATTCAGCTGAGATCTCAGTTCTATAGCTGTGCCAGTGGGGAGTCTTATTGGGGATCTGGAAAAAGAGGGAGAAACCAGCCGCAGACTGACTGTGGTCTCTGTGTGCTCTTAAGGGAAACTGCACTTGATGCAGAGAGCTGCATCGGGAAATACTGTGTGTGTACTTGTCATCCTCCCAGTGAACATCCCCCACTATTGCCAGTGGTGAGGATTGAGGCTCCTTGATTAATGGTTGACAGTGGAGGGTCATCACAGTAACCATAATAGCTAATGCCAAAGTCTTAGAGATTTTAATAGGTACAGCTGAAAAAAAATCACAAAATCCATGTGCTTTCAGATAGTGTCAGGTCAAATTTTTATTGAATAAGCATATTAGCAAGCTATAATGTTTTCCTCCACCATGGATAAACTCTTTGACAGACTACCACATATGCATCAGTTCCCCAATGTCCGCTCCAGCAGGGGTCCATTAACTCTGATAGTAAATCTTCTATTGAATAATTATATTCCTAAATGATCTAAAATGACTTTTCTATTGTTTCCATACTAACTGAAATTTATAAATTTTAATGTCTGGAAATATTTCTTGATTTCTTTTGCTTATGATTTAGTGATAAAAATCATAATAAATTGCCCTTACCACATTCATAATTCTAGCTAAGGTCTTTTTCCATGAATTCTGGATTATCTGTTACCAAATAGTTAATATTTTTTGTACATCGTTTCTTAGCCACAAAAAGGAACATTATAAAGTGTACTAGAAACATATATAGGAGTGTATTAATGTTTAAAACTGATGTTTGTACATAAAATAAATAAATAAATAAACAAATAAATAAATACATGCATCCTATCAAAGGAATGTGCAGCAACTGGTAAAGGAAGCCAAACTAATATAGGCAGTTCTTACTAAGGAAAGATTTTAGTGGTAATCCATCCATCCAGCTATCCACAACCTCTTTTTTCCATTTTTGCACATGGGGTTGGGGTGTCACATCAACAGTGACGATCACATGGAGCCAGTCTTTAGACCCCCAGGTGGCTAATTTCTTTACCCATAACTGTACTGAAAGAAAATGGTTATTATTGGAAATGTTCACATTTAGGCCCTCCCAAATCATCAAGGCATATGATTGCTAAATTCCAGAGAAAACTCTAACTAATTTTTTTAATCTGGTAAGGTCTGCCACATATATATATGATAGATAGCTATAGATAGATATAGCCATATAAAACAGTCCAACACTGTACAAACATGGATGTTATAAAATCATAAATGCTGTGTCCCCCTTCACTTGAGGGGCAGTTAGGATTTCCCAAGGAATCTGGGGTGTCCTTTCTCTACTGACTCCACTATTATTGAGTCAATATTGATCTGATGTTTTGTGTTATCCTATCAAGCTTGCATTAGATTTAAATATTTATAGGTGGAAATAGAAGTAGATGATATAAAGCGTCTATATTACCCGATTGAAAGTTTAGGTTAGCAAATACCTAAACATCGACCTGGTAATATTGAAACATTAAAAAAGTGAATGGCTGATTTAACTTAGGGAATGAATTCCCTCGCCCGCAAAAAAACAAAAAAAAACAAAAAACTAACCAAATAAAGTAGGGGGCTTCACCCACACACCCTTCCATGTGGGGGGCACAGCCCCCCACACCCCCTAAATAAATATATCAACTCCAAGGCCACTCTACAGTGGGGAAAGGGGCAAAATCCACATAACGGCCAAGGGAATTCTTTCCTGCATTAAATCGGCCATTTGCGGTTTTTTGCTTTCGGTATTACCAGATCGACATTTAGGTATTCACTAACCTAAACGTTCGATCAAGTAATAGGAACCCAATATAAAAAGTTTTTTTACTGTATTAAATGCCTTGTAAGCATTTGCCGGACAAAAGCTGTGTCACTGTAATTTGGGGCCTTTCTTTTCATGCTTATTTATTAACTGAATAGCCTGCAAAATTTGGTTGACCAATATAAAAGATTTCTCTGGAAAAAATAAACTGAAGTGGGTGAGCTAATGGTGGAAGCCTTAACATTATAACATTATTAATTATTTTGTCCAAAAAACTTGTAATCAGAATTAAAAAGGGTAATTGACTATAATTTATGGTAAAATTAGAGTCTTTATCTATTTTTCCATAAAATTATTTAGGGTAATGAAAAGAAGGGTTCCACCTGTGATGGATTTGACATTAAACAACCATACAAACAAAGCAAGTAAGGAGTTAGCATATCTTGAAATTCCTTATAAAACTCAAAAGGGAGGCTGCCAGGGCTTTTATTTTTATGCATTTTTTTAAAGTAGTACAGGATTGCCTTTTTTTTTTCTTTTTTATTTGATCTGAAGTTATGCTATGGTAAGTGGACTGGTATATGATAAATTAGTTGCTTTGATTGCAGAGGGTTCAAATGATTACCCATACAATTCACAGAAATAAGATTCAAATGCTTCATGAATTTTCTTGATGTCACAATTAATTCCTACAGTAGTTTTAATAGATCGAATAAACAAAGACTGAGGTTCCTGATTTAATTATCTATAAATAAACCTCCCCTATTTCTTTTTCAGAATATCTAGTTTTTTTTTGTTGTTTAATCGGAAGAGGATTCAAAAATGTATTTAGGATGCCATGCCCAAAGCATACATATTTTTCATACATAATATTTATTGAAATTTCAACAATCTGTAGTTGTTCAACTGATTGTTCATATTGCTTTTCTTTTTCTTGTAGCTTTAGTATTTTTCATTAATTGTAGCAGAATAAAAGGAAAGCAAAGACAGAATAGTTAATTAATTGTTATTGGTTTGGCTAATGTTGAAATTTCTCAAAAGTTATAGCTCAAAGTAAATTTAACTTTAGAAAAGGCCATACAAGTCACATAAATAATAAAGAAGTATAATGCAAATTTAAATATGGCAGGTGATATGTGTGAGGTAATGGCACATTTAAAAAGGGGTATAACACTAGTCAAAGTAAGCATGCACATGAGAAACAGAATAGGTTTAAACTTGGCAAATGCATGAGGTGCAACCATTATCATGCTGAGTTAGAGAAATATGCAGCGTGTGGTGTAACTGTTATCATGCTGAGAGACAGCAATGTGCAGCACAAGTGTAACTGTTATCAAGTGAGTCAGACCAGTGTGAGCATGAGGTGTAACCATTATGCTGAGTCAGAGCAGAGAGCAGCATGAGATGTCATTGTTATCGTGGTGAGTCAAGGAATATACAGCATGAGGTGTAATCATTATCAGGCAGAGTCAGTGCTGTGTGCAGCATGAGATGTCATTGTTATCATGCTGAGTCAGAGCACTGAGCAGCACCAAATGCAATCATTATCATACTGATTCAGAACAGTGTACAACATGAGGTGTAATTATTATCATGCTGAGTTAGAGTGTAAAGCATAATGTGTGACTGTTATCATACTCAGTCAGAACAGTGTACAGCATGAGATGTAACCATTATCATACTGAGTCAGAACAGTGTGCAGCAGGAGATGTAACCATTATCATACTGAGTCAGAACAGTGTGCAGCAGGGGATGTAACCGTTATCATACTGAGTCAGAACAGTGTGCAGCAGGGGATGTAACCGTTATCATACTGAGTCAGAACAGTGTGCAGCAGGGGATGTAACCGTTATCATGCTGAGTCAGAGCAGTGTGCAGCATAAGGTGCAACTATCATACTGAGTCAGAACAGTGTGCAGCATGAGGTGTAACCATTATCATGATGAGTCAGAGTACAGCAAGAGATGTAACCATTATCATACTGAGTTAGAACAGTGTGCAGCAGGAGATGGAACCATTATCATACTGAGTCAGAACAGTGTGCAGCAGGGGATGTAACCGTTATCATACTTTGTCAGAACAGTGTGCAGTAGGAGATATAACCGTTATCGTACTGAGTCAGAACAGTGTGCAGCAGGGGATGTAACCGTTATCATGCTGAGTCAGAGCAGTGTGCAGCATGAGGTGTGACCGTTATCATGTTGAGTCAGAACAGTGTGCAGCATGAGGTGTAACTATCATACTGAGTCAGAACAGTGTGCAGCATGAGATGTAACCGTTATCATGCTGAGTCAGAACAGTGTGCAGCAGGAGATGTAACTGCTATTATGCTGAGTCAGGGCAGTGTGAACCACAACTCTCAAACTCTTAATGCAAGTAATCTGGGCAAAGCTTAAAATAATGGAGGGAAGAGGGCCCATAAATAGGGACATATTTTAAATATTGCCATTATAAACTTAGAGAGTTGCCAGAATAGCAGGCTTTGTGTTAGTATGCATTTTCTGAAGGATATAAAGTCTGCAACTCAAATTATTACTTATATGACATGTTGTGAGACTACTTTTGTAGTCTGACTACATTTGACTTTGGAATGGATTTATTCATTTAAGGTTTGGATACTTCAATTATTTTTTGATTTTTGCTCTTATTATAGCTAACTAATAGGAGGAGCTAAGCAGTTGGATTTCTTATTGTTTTACTACATTTGATTTTTCGCACTCACCATGTCCCAGTTGCACGTTTAAGCTGCCCTCCCCAGTTGTAAATTTAACTTTGGATGCTCCCCCTAGTCTATTCTTATCTGCTCATTCTACTAGGCATGGAAAGATCAATTGGGAATGCCCTCTCCTTAGACTCTTAAAGCTTGAGTTATATTGTGTTTCATATCATCCCACTCATTAGTACACACTGTGATATTCAGAGTAATAATCCTTTTTTTCATCATACTTTTAAAATCTGTAACATGTGGAACTAGACTGCCAATCACGGGTGATCCTGGGAAATTCTTCTTGACAATCAGCTTGGGATTATTGCTTCTATTTTGCTCCTGGTGAGAAAAGGTGTAGATGAACATTATTTCCTGGCATTCCTTCAAATTAACAGTCACCGGAAAGAATGAAAATTGCTTCTTAGGAATCCTCTTGGGATTAATGCTACTGCTTTGCTGCTGGTGAAAGAAGGAGCAGAGAGGGACACTGGTTCCAGATGGTCTCTGTCAGGGCAGTGTGTAAGGGACTTCACTGAGTGGTCTGCTTGCATTTTTGGTGAAAGGCTCTTCAGAGCATTTGGGCATCTTGGCTTTTTTCACACATCTTTGCAGAAGAACATCCAATACCATAGTGTTTGTAAAGGTTCTCCCAGGTAGATAAACCTGATATTTATACATTTTTGGGAGAGTATAAAAAAGGGGTAATGTATGATTAACTACCCATAACGTTTGCGCAGTATCTTCCATTACATTTCCTTTTAATGCCATATTTTCAAATAATGCTGTAAATAACAGGATTTTCATTGCAGTTCTGATACTTATTAAGCAAGCAATACTGCCCAACAGGGAGTGTGTTACTGTGTAAATAATGCACACCCAAGGGTGTTCTGAGGCCTGACTCTGCAGGCAGAGAACCTCTACACCCTTGGAAGGAAGTTATTTACAGAGTACTCACATCCTGGATGGCATTATTGCACTTATAGAATGGACTATTTGTTAATTTTTTTGTTTTATTTTTTATTACTATATTATTTTTGATGTAACCACACCACCCACATCACATAGCCAAGCACAACATACAGCCACCTATGCAGAGGTCCTCAATAAAAACTTACCTAAATAGCAGAGACCCCCAAAACATACTCTCAAACAATCCACACACAACACCAAACACATCACACACACACAGCAGACAACACCCCAGTATCTCACAAACACAACCCATAAGGTATAACAATAAATCAAATGTACTAGTCATTGGCAACTCAGTTGTGATACACACTGCTGTCCCCCTCACCAGGCTCAACAAGGAGAAAGTCACAGTCAATTGTTTGGCAGGTGTCAGAATCTGCCATATCATGCACACACTTAAGTCTCTCCACAACAGGTACAAGTATGACTCTGTCATTGTCCAGGTTGGTGTGAATGACTTGAGATATACCTCCCTGGACTGTATGAAGAGAGACATAATTGAGCTCTCAGACTGTGTGTCCCAGGCAGGTATGACTCTAGCCCTAAGCAGCATCCTACCTTCACCAAGAATGATACCACAATACCAACAAAAACTAATTGACTTCGACAATTGGCTTAGTTTTTGGTGTCTTTCCAAGGGGATCTAGTATCTGTCTGCCTGGGATGACATGGTTGACAGGCCTCGATGCTTTGACAGAAATGGCATCCACCTGTCACCCATGGTATTCCAGATCCTGGCCAAGGCTCTTGCCTCCCCTATTGTGCCTTTTTTAGGACATGTCCCAAAGACAAATCTTCCAACATAAAAGATCTGTCAAAAACAAATTGAAGGTCATGCTGCTAAATTCTAGGAGCCTTAACCTGAAAATGCACTCACTGGAGGCTCTCCTCACACTGGAAGATGCCGATGTCTATGTGGTCATGGCAACTTGGTTCAGGGCTGTGGAGAGCACCCCTGCCTTACCAGGCTATACCTCATAACATACATTCCAACCTCAAAATGAGGTTGGGAAGACTAAGGGTGGTGGAGTCTCTATCTTCATTAAGGAAAGGCACACCACCAGACTGGTTTGCAAGCATGACAGTCTGGAATTACTCCAGGTGCATCTGACAGTTGGCAAGACACCCATCCACGTTATAGCCAGCTATAGATGCCCCCATGACTCAGAATACCCACTCCTCCTACCTGGACCTACTTGACTCCATGAAGGTACCCCCTAATACCCTGATCCTCTGTAACTTCCCACAATAGACTGGGTGAACTGTTCTTGCAATAATGCACTCACCCAATGATTCCTTGACTTCATCATTTCTAACGCACTAGACCAGCTCGTCTCATCCCCCACAAGGGGAGATAAAATTCTGGACTTGATTCTCACCAACATGGCCAACTGCTGCACCACTTCCATGGTATGTTCTTCCCTGGTGAGATCAGATCATCTTCTGTTACATTCAAAGTTCCTATCCCCCCCCAGCCATAACCAGGCTAAAAAACTTCTCAAAAGCTGACTACAACCTCCTTAGGGAGTGTATCAGTAGCTACACACCACCACTCCCCTCAGAGAATGCAACCTACTATGCTGAACAGTATGCCAATACAGTATAAAAACACCTGTAACTGCACGGACCCGGCCATACCCAACTAAACTAAAACCTGCTCCTCAAAGAAAAACAAACCTGTCTGGTGGACATCCCCTATCAACAGGCTTTACAACAAAAGGAGGAAACTGTTATCCAAGGGTAAAAAGGAGCAAATTCCAAATTGGAAGAACTCCCTCCTCAGCCTCAACAAGCAAATTAGATCACTAGTAGAAACCTCCAAAGCCAATTATGAATTGAAACTAGCCTCAGAAACAAAGCCTTTTTCAGTCCATAGTAAAGCCCAGGTTTGTTCCGAATTAGTACTTAATGGTACCACTTACATTGATCCTGTTGACTTAGTCAACCTTCTATCAGATAGGTTCAGAGCAAACTTCATCCCCCCATCCCCCCAAGGACACTTTGACATCCCCAATACTTGTCCTGCACCTCACATCTCCATAGATCAAGTGTTAAAGGCACTATCCAAAGCAAAGAACACAGCTTCCATGAGACCTGATAGTATCCCAGGCTGTATTCTGCTCCATCTCCAGCAAGAACTAGCTTTGCCACTGAGCACCCTATTCAACCACAGCCTAAGTACAAGCTTCATTCCAGCAGAGTGGAGAACTGCCATTGTCATCCCCTTGCACAAAGGTGGTGCCACTACTGACCCTGGAAACTACTGCCCCATTAGCTTGACAAGTCTGATCTGTAAAGCCATAGAGCGTATTATAATGGATCCCATAAACAAGGGCATAGGCAATCTCCAAGCTCAAAGGACACAGGCAATCTCCAAGCACTTGACCACACCCAGTTCAGATTTGTCAAGGGCAGATCTTGCCTGTTGAACCTGGTTGACTTCTTTGAGACTGTCACCAAGGTCCTAGATGAGGGAAAGTCAGTACATACAGCTTACCTTGACTTGGCCAAGGCCTTTGACACAATCCCTGACTCGGGCATCATCAAAAAGCTAACACAACTTGGCATAAATCCTTATCTCATCAGGTGGGTGGCCAACTGGGCTCACTGACAGGACCCTCAAGGTCAAAATAGGCACCTCCACCTCCGACAGTAGACCTGTCACTAGTGGTGTTCCCCAGGGATCAGTCCTGGGACCCCTACTGTTTGGCATCTACTTCTCAGAGGTCCAGGGAAAGACAACAGGTCTGTGGCTGACCAAGTCAAGTTGTGGATGACTGCAAGTTGGGTGTTGTCACTGACTCCACAAATGATGTCAACATACTCAAAGAGGGTCACAAAGCAACAAATGACTGGTGTCTAAGTCATGACCTTAAGTTAAATGCAAAAAAAATGTATTATCATACCATTTGGCAAAAACATGGCCCCTACTGATTACCACACCAATGACAACCCCCTAAGCACACAACCTGTGGTGAGAGACTTGGGTACTCGGGTTGACAACAATCTTACATTCGACCATCATGTAGCGGCAGTGGTCAGAAAAGCCTTTACTTGGTTCATCTCATAAATAAAGGGATTGCATCCAGAAAAAAGAGGCTATTACCCCTCTATATTTCTCCCTCATTAGGCCAATAATTGAATATAATGCCCCGTTTGGTATGTACCTCTCCAAACACCTGCACCAACTGGAAAGGCAACAGAAATACCTCACAAAGAGAATCCATGGCCTCCAACACCTGTCCTATGTGGACAGATTCAAATCACTACCACTCTACTCGGTATCATAGAGATTGCTCAGAGGTGATCTGTGTCTCGTCTACAAGTCAGTATCAGACCCTGCCTTACTAGAGATGTTCCATATCTGTAAGTCTAACTCCTCACACATTACCTACTCGAAAGGCCTAAATCTAATATGCAACATCAACAAAACCTGCTGGAGAGACAGGTTTGTCTCCCAGAGGCTATCTCATCTCTGGAATAGACTTCCCATGCATGTCTGACCCTTTTCAAATGCAACTTTCATTAGTGGATGGGAAACCACAAATTTGTCCCAGGGGTTCCACCTGTGTCCCTCAGTGACAGGGTGACAGATGCTGATTGAGGTTTCTTTTTTGGGGATAAACTCTTGGCTAGGCTTGTAAGGGCCCCAGGGCCATTAGCCTAGTAACCTCCTATGATCCTTTAAAATAGTTTCTCTGTCTAAGGTTTCAGACTTACTGTATTATAGGTATTTGTTGTTGGAGGAAGTATTTTACATCCAAAATATAAGTTATGTAATTATTTAATATCTACACACACACACACACACACACACACACACACACACACACACACACACACACACACACACACACACACACACACACACACACACACACACACACACACACACACATTCAGAACCATAAAGAGACATACTTACATATGTATAGAAATGCACACATTTAGAAACTGACAGACATACACACATATAGAAGCAAACACAGTCTCTCTCTTTCTCTGTCATACACATTCAGAAGCACAAACATTTGGGATCTCACATATACACATAAAAACAAACACGCATTCAACAACTCAGACAAACATAACACATATACATAAATGTAAACACACAAGCTCACACACATCACTTAACAGCTACGTTGCTGTGTATGAACACAACTTTAGAGGTTTCATTCCACAAACTGAATTTTTAAAAATATGTATCATACAATTCATTACCAACTTTCCGTCAAGTCCACCTTTTACTGTTTATTGTCTATGCTGTCCAGTGATTCTTTACTTAATCACATTCAGTAAATAATGCCAGTAAAAGATGCCTTCATTGAATACTTAGAAAAATCTTTTCTGACACACACATATACACACTTTACCTTTTTATGTGGTTTTCCTTTTAGTTTACATTCACTAAACAGTAAAGCACTGTTTAAAGAGTGTAAAAAATGGCAGCCTTTTGCTTTTCAAATATCTGAGTTTCATGGCAGCTTAATATGTTATTGTGAAGTGATGGACTCATTTTTTGTGGGCATTACCTGCACGTTAACACTCTGCTAGACAACATTCGTTCTCCGCTCAGGGTTTAATGCGCAATTTGCACATTCTCTAACATTGCATAAAATGTAATGACATACATTCAGATTAAGGGGGTGACACAGTTTATCATCAGGTTTAAAAATTAAATTGACTTCATTCTGTAACTCTTTCAATAAACACCATTCACTTTTAGACAAATTATGCTGTACAAAATATTTTTACATGATTTCAAGTAAATTTCAGTTTCGTTTTCATAATTCCATAACGCACCGTAGCTGACTTATTTAAAAAAAGCAGGAGCACATCAAGTTTGACTTCTAAAATTAGCTTTTTCTGTTATATTATCCCACCACAAAATCAGTTTGAGTATTCATCTTCCTTCTTGTAGCAAAAAAAGTGTTTAAACTGCAGTTTAAGTAAAATTAACCACAAGGCAAACAGAACTTCATGTTCGGATAACTTCTATGTAGGAATAAACTTTAAACCTCCACTCAACAGTTCTTTCACATTTTGAATTAAATTTCTCCTCCAAGAGTCACACTAAATTTTTCATTATTTATTTCATTTATATTTTTTCAGCTGTTATGAAAATTTCTCTGTGAGCTAAATTGAAAACCTGCCCTTACAGTTACTTTTCCTTTATTACTTTCGTTACCTGCAACTCGTTTATTGTCTACTTGTCTCATCTTGCTTCCAGGCTGCTTCTTCTCGTCACTCTGTTCAAATTGTTTCTCTTGCCCTTGCTTCACGTTCCGCCACTGTTGCTGCTGTCCATCACTGCCTTGGCCACCTCTATTAAACAAGCGCGAGAAGAGAAAGTAAAGGGTTTTATGTGCATCTTGCTCACAAGGAAACCAAGAAGCCCTTTCAAAGTTCATTATATCCCTTTGTAACTTCCAGCATTTTTGAAGAGAAATCTTGTTTTCAAACTGTTGCAAGTTATGAAAGCACTTCTAAATGGTCTGCTCCCATTGTTCCTTATACCACACTGCTGCGGTGTCGCCGTAATGCTAGCAATTGTACCACCCAGAAATACCTCTTGCTGTTTATTAAACTCAGTAAACATTCTCAGGAACTCCAATGTACAGTCCAAAGAAAGCTTTTCCCACTGCTTTGAGAGCTCAACACTAAATATAAATGAAGGTTTCACAACTACTAATAACCCCTGAGAGGGAACTGTGTGTGACAAACTGCTGCAGTAACAACATATTGGCTGAATGTCTTACTTCTTTTCACCATTTATTTTCAAATCCACTGATAAATCTTCATTTTGTAATTGCCAGTCATTGTCATCTCCAACTCCTGTGACGGTAGGGGCTGCTGTCTCAGCACCCATCCCAAAAGTGGCATTATAGTGTTCCTTCCTTTAACATACTTATTTCACATCACATTTTCAAATTTCAGCAACGGGAGACTCGTGGAATTAAACCATGTTACACTATCTTTGCACACTTCCATGTAAGAATGACCACCAGTAAACCCACCAGTCATATTCAAAGCACTATGACCCACTCAGAGGGAGCTTAAAAAGTAACTTTTATTAAAAAATAACCAGAATAAACAGAACTTCTACAGCTGCAAAATTGGCTTTATCAAGTTTCTAAAAAAAAAGCAAATACTCATTTCTGCTTATATTAGATGCACCCCAATGAAGTAAGAACCAATAGCCAATATGAAACACTTAAATAGCATAATAAATATTTCATAAGATTCACTCTTAAGCCCATTTGGATGTGAAGTTTCAAATTTAAAAATATACTATGCTTCCTTTTGTAATAATGTATGCTTCCTTTTGTAATAGACTAAATTTATCAAAACTATGTAGATCCTCTCATAGCATTGTCCTTTTCGGTATCAGACAGGCTACTGAGAGATGACCTCTGCCTTGAGTACAGATCCTCAGTTGACCCTATACTGTCAGACCTATTACACATTTGCAAGTCCAATGGTGGCATAAATACCTGCTCAAGGGATCTTAATCTCTTCTGCAAAAAAAAAATAGAACATGGAGAGATATGTATGCATCACAGAGAATAGCTCTTCTATGGAACTGTCTTCCACTCCATATAAATCAAAGTACTTCTCTTATTTTATTCAAATTTAATTTTGATGGACTGATGGGTAATGACATATTCATACCCAGTTTAAAAGCCTTGACCCTCATGGATAGGGACAACATGTCAATGTCTCAGCAGATCATTGTGATGTCCGTGTCTGGGTTATTTGTATAGAAAATATAATGGTGAAATATTACTATGGTAATGTAAGGCTAGCCTTCTTAAGATTCTCACATAGTACAAATGAACCTAAGAACATACAGTAAATAGTATAGACAGTCTGGCAAATATTTTAAACAGGCAGGAAACACATTATTACATTAGATTAGTAAAGTGGCACTGGACAGAGGTCTTATTTTAAGTGTAAAATAATATATATATATATATATATATATATATATATATATATATATATATATATATATATATATATATATATATATATATATATATATACATATATATATATATATATATATATATATATATATATATATATATATATATATATATATATATATGTAAAATGTTAAAGTGAATTTTTATTGTTTATTTTACATGACTATGTATATCATTTAGGACTTATGGTTATGCTGGCAGGACAAAAAGCACTGTGAGTATGGTCCAGTTTGGCAATGTACTTACTGCTTAAAGCAGATACCTTATCACAGGTACTAAAGGGAAAATGTTGACACAGACTTCTAGCACTTATTTTTGCATGACTACAGATATCATTTGGGGAGTCCTGATATATGCATGGGTAAGCTACATATTAAGAGCAGAATGACATAAACTGACCAATTATTTGTATGTATTTACCTGAAGGCCATTAGAAATACATTAATGAAAAGTAACAGTGAAATATAGAAACAACAGTGAACCAAGCTGGAAAGCACATGATGTGAACTTCAAGAATTTCACATCATTAAAAGAATGTCTTAGCTTAACAGTGAAAGATACTTACTCTCTCTCTGTGTGTGTGTGTATATATATATATATATATATATATATATATATATATATGTATATATATATGTGTGTGTGTGTGTGTGTGTGTAAATTATTTTATATTTATATATATATATATATATATATATATATATATATATATATATATATATATGTATTATATGGGTCTATATCAGTTCCGCGAAAATCCAATACAGCGAATACCAAAAAATCGACATGTATTAATCGAACCGTGAATACACCAAATGCACTAAACTGTGAAATTTAAAACATCGAACGGTCATAGTCAGCCAAACACACCACCTGCTACATACTACCTACCCAAACAAAATAAATAAACCACATACAAACACTAACCAAACCCTACTCCTATCCCTAAAGTAAAGCACCAAAACCCAACTTCTAACACTACACTAAATCCCACATACACAACTATCTATGCACTATCCTTAACCCCTCCCTAACCCTAAGGTCCGTAACTACTGCACACTTCCCCTACGGAGATATACCCTAATAAAATAAATAATACACATAAATACATTTAACAAAACCCTACTTCTAACACTACACTAAATCTTACATACATTACCTATCTATACACTTACCTTAATCCGCATCCTACCCTAAGGTCCATACCTATCGCACACTTACCTTACTTACCTTACGGAGCTATACCACCACAGATGGGCCAACCAAAACACTCACTGTTTTGGACGTTATGTAGTTTTAATACATCATTATTTTTCATTTCAAGAAGCAAGCATTTCGATCATCTGATAGGACCCATATTTTATATATATATATATATATATATATATATATATATATATATATATATATATATATATATATATATATATATATATATATATATAGGTTCATAGATTCATAGGTTTATACTAAGGCATTTATAAGCCTAGCGAATTTTGTGGCTTACGCCACCCCTTATATGAAAAAATACTGTACCCATTAGTTTGTTGTGCCTCTGTCCAGCAGTGACACAGAGATGATTCGGGGTAAACCCGATCTCCCATCCACAGGTCAAGATTTCTTGAACAGAGCCAGCGAGGTGCTCTGCCTCACATGGACCGGGACTCTATTCCACAGCATAGGAGTCTCTGAGTGATAAATCTATCCCTCCAGCACGTCCTATTTATATCCGTAAGTCACTTGCTCTAGTGGTTTTGGTGGATTTGGATTTTTTGAGGTGGTGCATGTCCATTAATTCTGGGTTGGACATGGCCTTGTATGTCAGGCACATGTCACCTCTGAGCAGACGGTATGCGACTGAATAGAGCTGGAGTTTCTTCAATCTGGCAGCATATGACAGATTTTGGAGTCCCTTTATCCTTTTGGTGAGAAACTTTTGGGGTCTCTCCAATTGCTGCAGATGTTGGGCGAGATACATCCCGAATGGGGCATTGTACTCGATCATTGGTCTGATAAGTGAAGAGTACAGGGGAACAATGACCTCACTAGATCTGGATGTGAATCCCTTCATGATCAGGTGGGCAATGTAGAAGGTCTTTCTAACCACTTTAGCAACGTGAGTGTCAAAGAAAGGCCACTGTCAACCTGGGTCCCCAGGTCCCTGATAACCTCTTCTGTGCTTAGTGGATTGCCACCTATATGGTAGCTTGGGGTTACCTTGTTTTTCCCAAAGGGTATGACTATACATTTTTTGGCGTTTAACTTCAGGCCATGGCTCTGGCACCAGCTATCTGTTTCAGTGAGTCCCTTCTGAAGGATATCCGTGTCGGATGCACTTTCCACTATGGCCCAGTTTGCAGTCGTCTGCAAACTTTGTCAGCCAAAGTCCTCCCATGTTGGCCTGTACTTCTGAGAAGTAGATGCCGAACAATAGGGGCCAAGGACCGAGCCCTGTGGGACACCACTTGTGACCAGCTTGGAGTCTGACATAGCGCCAGCAACTCTAACCCTGTGGGTTCTGTCCTTAAGCCAGTTTGCAATCCATCTTGTGACATATGGGTTTACATTTAAGCTGGTAAGTTTTTCTACAATACCCGAGTGGGGTATTGTGTCCTTTGCAAGGTCAAGGTAGGCTGTATGGACTGCCTTTCCTCATCAATGGCCTTGGTGACTGTTTCAAGAAGTCGACCAAGTTCAAAAGGCATGATCTTCCCTTGAAGCCAAACTCGGTCGGGTCCAATGTCTGCAAGTCCCTATATCTTTGTTTATGAGCTCCATTATGATCCTCTCCATAGCTTTGCAGACTAGACTTGTTAAGCTTATGGGGCGGTAATTACCAGGGTCCGTAGAGGCACCGCCTTTGTGGAGTGGGACCACAGTTGCCGTGCACTCCTTGGGCACGTATCCTGTGGTAAGGCTGAGATTAAACAGCTGCCTTATGTGCGGGTTTAATTCCTCATTTAGCTCGTGTAGCACACAGCTGGGGACACCATCCGTTCCCATTGATGCTGTGTTTTTAGCTTTAGAGAGAGCAGCTTTCACCTGCGCATTTGAGATGTCTGGGAGGCTACACTCCGCTGGGATAGTTATCTCTCCTTTAGGGGAGGAGAGGTGTGTGAAGTTTGCACTGAACCTCTCTGCCAGTATGTTGGCGATGTCTGTGGGTTCAGTGATTTTTGTATCATTTTGGACTAATTCTGAGCATATTTGGGAGTTTCCACCCAGGTTCCTAACATAGCTGAAAAAGGCCTTTTGATTGTCCTTTGAATCCATGGCAATTTTTCTCTCAAAATTGGCCTTAGTTGATTTTATGAGTGCTCGTATTTTTTTACTAATAATGATATATATATATATATATATATATATATATATATATATATATATAGAGAGAGAGAGAGAGAGAGAGATTAAGTACTCCTCTATGACAGAAAAAAGCTACAATGCCTATCTACAGGAACTAGAATCACTCAATACCATTTTCCTAGGTGATCTAATTATCCACCCATAGACTGGGAAACTTACACTACAACTACTGTGAGAGATTTCTGTACTTCGTCAATACAAGTGCCCTGGGACAATTAATCAGAGTATCCACTAGGGGGAATAACATCTTGCATGTTGTCCTTAATATTATGGGACCATCTTGCACCATCCCTTTCATATCTTCATCACTTGTTAGATCTGACCATAAAGCAGGCTCCTTCAAAATAAAACTGAAACCAGAGATCCCTTCCACCCAAGGTACCTTTAGAAATTTCTTTAAGACAAACTACCTGCTGTTAAGTGATACATTGGCAAACTTCAAATCTGCACCAAACCCAGATAACTCTACCGAATGCACATAAATGTACACCATCACCACACTATACCAGCATGCAAATAGCTGCATGGATGCAGCTGTACCCAGCAAGAACAAGTGCAGGGCAAACCTCAGAACCATAATATCAACAAGCTTTATAATAAAAGGAAAGGAAGTTTGACCAAAAGTAAAAAGAATAATTCCCCGAATATTAGAGGCCTTGTCACTGAAAAAACAATCCACCAAAGCCAAGTATGAGGTTAAAATAGCTACCTATGCCAAAGAAAATCACAAGGCCCTTTTTAGTTATGTTCATACTCTCAAAAGCAAAATGCAACAGTGCACTGAGCTGATTATAAACAATGTTACCTACACCGACGCTGAAGAAATAGCAAATCTAGTCGCCGATAAATTTAGCTTTAACTTTACACCCCATCTGTCCCTCAAGATACAACTGAAACTGTCTCACTTTTAGCAACCACACAAGACCAAGTCCTAAAAGTGCTATCAAAAGCTAAAAAAAACTGCATTGACAGGTCCTGACAAATTTCCTGGATGCATCTTAAATAGCATGAAACACAATTTAGCTACACCCTAACAACACTGTTCAGTATCAGCCTCAATGCAGGTTTTGTATCAAACAATTGGAAAACAGCTACAGTCTTTCCCCTGCATAAGGGAGGACCTTCCATAGAGCCAGGCAATTATAGACCAATACATCTGAGCAGTCTCATATGCAAAGCCAAGATAAGACATATCATGGGACTTATCGGTCAGGACGTAGGGAACCTCTAAACAGTGGACCCATCTCAGTTTGGCTTCATAAGGCCAGACCATGCTTACAACATGGTAGATTTTCTTGAAAAAGCCACCAAAGCATTGGATGAAAGCAAAGTGATTCACACCGCATACCTCAACCTGGCCAAAGTGTTTGACACAATTCTCCACTCGGGCATAGTAGAAAAGATAAATAAACTGTGAATAACCTATGTTACCTGCTGGATTGCCTACTGGCTCACAGATAGAATGCAGATAATCAAAATAGGGGAAGTTACTTATTCTAAGAGACCAGTCACAAGTGGAGCCCTCCAGAGTTTTGTGCTTGTACCTCTACTGTTTGATATCTACTTTTAGATACTAAAGCAGATGCCCTACTCTGACTGCCTTAAAAAACTCCAGCTATACTCTGTCGCATATCTTCTGCTCAGAGGTGATCTCTGCTTAACATACAAGGCCATGTCAAACCCATAGCTGTTGGACTTGCTACACTGAAAGAAATCCCAATCCCTCAGAGCCACATGCTCCAGGGATCTAAACCTTGTCATCACAATAAACAAAACATGCCGGAGGGATAGGTTCCTGACCCAGAGACTCCCCAGACTCTGGAATAGATTGCCCATATATGTCAAGCAGAGTGCCTCTTTGGCCCTCTTCAAAAGGAACCTTGACGATTGGATGGGAGAAAGGAAATTCACCCTGGGGATCATGTCAGTCACCCTGCTAGACAGGGGTCCAGGGAAGTAAATAGTGTGGGAAGAAATAGCCAGGGAATTGTTATGGCTAGGCTTGTAGAGTCCCTAGGGTTGATAGCCTAGTACCAACCTATGAACCTATGAAATAAAAGACAATACCAAAGAGCTCTGGATGACTAGTTTTGCAGATGATTACAAATTATGAGAAGCATTGAATCCCCAAATGACTTAGCCATTCTGCAGGAAGGTTTGTCCCAAATAAAGAACTGGTGCTAAAATCATGGACTGAAACTAAATGCCAAAAATGCATTATTGTATCCTTTGGGACGTCATCTACCTCAGGGTCTATTACAGTGACAATACACCCCTAAGAGTTGACCCAGTTGTTTGAGATTTGGGAACTTATGTGGACAGTGACCTGACTTTTGACCAACATGTATATATTGTTGTAAGAAAGTCCTTCTGTATTGCACAACTTATAAACAGAGGGATTGTGTCTAGATCTAGGGATGTCATTGATTCAGACTTCATTAGGACAGTCATTGAATATAATGCCCCCTTTGTCATGTATCCGTCCAGACGCAGCAATAACTGGAACACCCACAGAGATACCTTACTAAAATTATACAAGGCCTAAAAATGTCCTATATGGACTTACTCAAAGCACTGTCACTATCCTACAGACTGCTAAGAGGTAACCTTTATCTAGCATACAAGGCATCCTTCGACCCATTATTGATGGATTTTCTGGACATCAGTCAGTCAAATGGCATCAAAATACTCAATCTAGGGATCTAAACCTTTTCTGCAACATCAACAGAAGGGTTTGATGGAACAGGTATATCTCACAAAGGATAACACTGTTGTGGAACAGACTCCCCATCCACATACAACAAAGTTCATCCTGTCTGTATTTAAGCACAAATTAAATATATGGATGGGAAACAGAAAATGTACCCCAGGACTGCACCATGTACTACCAATGGACAAAGGCAGATCCTACATGCTTTATCCCATGCATGGGTCCTCTCAAATTAGCTATAGCATGATCCCAGTTATTCCTATTAGGGGTAATATATAATTATTGACCATGGGTTGGGTAAGACCAATCTAAAACCAAATGGATAGGTTATTTGAAGCACAAAAAGAGAAATTTGTTGAGCTTAAATGGCTCACAAAGGCAGCTAGGCTAGTACTTACCTTCTTCTTCTTTTGGCTGTTCCCATTAGGGGTCACCACAACAGATCATCTGTTTCCATTTCTTCCTGTCCTCTGCATCTTGCTCTGTCACACCAACCACCTGCATGTCCTCTCTCACCACATCCATAAACCTTATCTTAGGCATTCCTCTTTTCATGTTACCTGGCAGCTTCATTCTTAGCATCTTTTTCCCAATATACTCAGCATCCCTCCTCAGCACATGTCCAAACCAATGCAATCTCACCTCTCTGGCTTTGTCTCCAAACTGTCCAAACTTGGCTGACCCTCTAATATTCTTATTCCTAATCCTGTCTACCCTCGTCACACCCAGTGAAAACCTTAACATTGTGAACTCTGCCACATCCAGCTCTGACTCTTGCCTTTTCATCAGTGTCACTGTCTCCAACCCATATAACATAGCTGGCCTCACTACCCTCTTGTAGATCTTCCCTTTCACTCTTACTGGTACTCATCTGTCACAAATCACTCCTGACATTCTTCTCCACCCACTCAACCCTGCCTGTACTCTCTTCTTCACCTCTCTTCCACACTCGCCATTACTCTGAACTGTTGATCCCAAGTATTTAAACTCATCCACCTTCGCCAACACTGTGCCCTGCATCCTCATCATTCCTCTATCCTCCCTCTTATTCACACACACACATATTCTGTCTTAGTCCTGCTGACCTTCATTCCTCTCCTCTCTAGAGCATATCTCCACCTCTCCAGGGTCTCCTCCACCTGTTCCCTACTTTCACTACCAATCACAATGTCATCTGCAAACATCATAGTCCACGGGGACTCCTGTTTGATCTTGTCTGTCAACCTGTCCATCCCCACTGCAAATAAGAAAGGGCACAGAGCTGATCCTTGATGTAATCCCACCTCCACCTTAAATGCATCTGTCACTCCCATTGCAGATCTCACTGCTGTCATACTACCCTTGTACATATCATGTACCACTCTTACATACTTCTCTGCCACACCCAATGTCCTCATACAATACCACAACTCCTCTCTAGGCAACCTGTCATATGCTTTCTCTAAGTCCACAGAGACACAATGCAACTCCTTCTGATCTTCTCTGTACTTCTCCATCAACACACTCAGAGCAAACATTGCATCTGTAGTGCTCTTTCCTGGCATGAAACCATACTGCTAATCACAAATCATCACCTCCCATATTAACCTAGCTTCTACTACTCTTTCCCATAATTTCATGCTGTGACTGATCAGTTGTATCCCTCTGTAGTTACTACAGCTCTGCACATCACCCTTATTCTTAAAAATCGGTACCAAAACACATTTCCTCTCACTTTCCAAGATTTCATTAAACAATCTGGTTAAAGTTCTACTGACATTTTCCTAAACACCTCCAAGCTTCCACAGGTATGTCATCTGGACCAACAGCCTTTCCATTCTATATCCTCTTCATAGCTATCCTTACTTCCTCCTTGATAATCCATTGCATTTCCTGATTCACTATCCCCACATCATCCAACCTTCTCTCTCTCTCTCTCTCTCTCTCTCTCTCATTCTCTTCATTCATCAGCCCCTCAAAGTACTCTTTCCATCTGTTCAACACACTTTCCTCGCTTGTGCAAACATTTCCCTCATTATCCTTTATCACCCTTACCTGCTGCACATCTTTCCTAGCTCAGTCTCCCTGTCTAGCCAATCAGTACATGTCCTTTTCTCCCTCCTAAATGTCCATCCTTTCATCCAACTCTCCATACGCCTTGTCCTTAGCCTTTGCCACCTCTTTCTTTGCCATGCACCTCATCTCCTTATACTTCTGTCTACTTTCTTCATCTCTCTGACAATCCCACTTCTTCTTTGCCAACCACTTTCTCCGTATACTCTCCTGTACTTTCTCATTCCACCACCAGGTCTCCTTGTCCTCCTTCCTCTGTCCAGATGTCACACCAAGCACCTTTCTAGCAGTCTCCCTTACTAGCTCTGCTGTAGTTACCCAGCTGTTCAGTAACTCTTTACTGCCACCCAGTGCCTGTCTTAACTCTTCTTTGAACTCTACCTCACAATCACCCTTTTTCAATTTCCACTATTTGATCCTTGGTGCTGCCTTCACACTACTCCTCCTCTTCTTGATCACAGACATCATTCTACAGGCCACCATTCTATGCTGTCTAACTACACGTTCCCCTGTCACCACTTTACAGTCTCCAGTCTTCTTCAAACTGGCCCTCCTAATCCACCTGTGTGCATCACCCTACACTCTTGTATGTCACCCCATGCTCCTCCCTCTTGTTAAAATACGTATTCACCAGAGCCATGTCCATCCTTTTTGAAAAATCCACTACCATCTGACCTTCTGCATTCCTTTCCTTAACACCATACCTACCCATCACTTCCTTATCCCCTCTGCTCCCTTCACCAATATGCACACTGAAATCTGCTCCAATCACCACTCTCTCACCCTTGGGTACAGTCATCACCACTTCATCCAACTTACTTCAACATTTTTCTTTCTCATCCATCGCACACCCAACTTGTGGAGCATATGCACTAACAACATGCATCATTACACCATCAAATTCCAGTTTCATAAACATCACTCCATCTCTTCATCTCCAAAACACACTTGGCATACTGCTCCTTTAGGATAACCCCTACCCCATTTCTCCTCCCATCCACACCATGATAGAACAATTTGAACCCACCTCTGATACACCTGGCCTTACTCCCTTTCCATCTGGTCTCTTGCATGCACAATATATCAGCCTTCCTTCTCTCCATCATGTCAGCTAGCTTTCTCCTTATACCAGTCATACTGCCAACATGCAAAGTTCCTACCCTCATTACCACACTCCTAACCTTTCTCCTCTCTTCCTGCATTCGGGCATGCCTTCCCCCTCTTCTTCTCCTTCTCCTCCTTTGGCCAACAGTAGCCCAATTTCTGCCAGCACCCTGTTGGCTAACAGTACTGGTGGTGGTCATTGTTAACCCAGGCCTCGACCAATCCGGTATGCAAATCTGTATTGTTTTCTGCATATCTCATTTGGCAAATGTTTTACGCCGGATGACCTTCCTGACGCAACCCTCCCCATTTATCCGGGCTTGGGACCGGCACAAAGAAATGCACTGGCTTGTGCATCCCCAGTGGCCGGGTTAGGCTAGTGGTTACCTATGGACCTATATAGTCAAAATGTCTTTTTTTGCATCTTAGTCTTGTATGATTACAAATATCATTTGAGCAATACATGCATGAAACATCAGTGCACTTGAAATATACTGTGAAGAAATCAGACACTGTCATTTTTGCTAGCAAGTCTGGTTGAGGTTTTTGTACATGACTTTGGATTGGACTGTGTAGTATATGCCAGCATGACTAAGTCTGATGTTGAAAAAAAGTTCTTACATATTGATTTATAATCTGTCCGTACATAATGTTTTAAAGACTTGAACAGTGTTGCTTCACATTTTTAACTGCACATATTTGTGAAGAAGATTCTAAATGCAGACTGTCTCAGAATCTGCTGTTCTGTGGATGATGTCATCAGAATGTTGACAGTTGCTATGTATTACTGTCAGAGGCTGAAAGGCAGAAAGGGACTTTAGTAAACAGCAGTTGGTTGATTTTCAATATATGAAATGAAAATTAGAACTGGAACAGTTGTGACAGTTAGGCTAATCTATAAAAGAGCCTGCTGAAGACAGTTGAAGTCAGTTGTTGTTAGTTAACAGCCAGTTATAGCTGTCATTTGACAGTTGCAGTTGTACTGTGCAGTGGATACCAAAAAATTACTCACCAAGAACTGTAACCCTGCCTTTGCTCTGTTGTAATAATTTAGTTTAGATCAGGGACAGTGTTCTTTAGTCAGATAGGAATTTATAATTAATCAGTTAGAGTTTTTCTAAATGTTGGATTTCTATCCTTCAGTATTGATTTCCTTTTCCTGGTGATTGAGTTCTGTTTGTTTATTGGAAATTAATGTATATATTTTAATCATTTGTTCATTATTAATATTTTCATTAACTTAAATTGTGACTGGTCAATCAGTGCATTCTTTAGTGATTAGAGAGTGCTTACACCTAAGTTCATAACTTCCTGAGCCTCTCTGAAAGTCTGGCTGCTTTAGGTCATTTGCTATCATTTGTTTTAATATCTAATTTTAATAACTGAACACCTCTATAAAAGGCATTTATACACTCTGATTGGGGCAGAATGTTACTGTATTTTGTGGAGGTGGCAGAGTAGGAAATCTGTGCCAGGCTTTCCCAGAAGTGTTTGGATGTGTGAAATTTAATTTAAGTGTGACTGTATCAGAGGTCTTAAACTGGGGCACACTGCACTTGAAGTGTATAATAAGGAGTTACATTAAGAGTGGACAGAAGTAGACAGGTCAGTCCTATGTTATAGAGTGTGCTCTTGTTGTGCTCTTAGGGGAAATTATGAAATATTACTCATGTTTAAGTGACAGCCTCATATTGGAGTCAGTAGCGAGAATTGAAGCTCCTTAGTTACTGACTCAGGATAGTAAGGGATGTCACATTATTGTTGGCAGTCTGGTGGGATATTGTCCAGACATCACATTATTTGTTGGCAGCAGTGTGGGATTTTTAATTGGACTTTAGTAGCCTGTGGGTAGTTGTCAGTAAGGTGTGCACTCTCCATAGCCACAAAGTAAACATACAGAATCTCAGTCCACCACATTTTTATTTATTCATTTTTAGTTAATCAGGGACAGCAGGAAAAGATGTCAGTAGAAGACTATAGTAAGCTGACAAAGAACCAGTTGGCCAAGAGGTGTGAAGCCAGAGGACTGGAGCATTCCAACCTGACTAAAGAAGCAATGAGTTTAGCCTCAGTTGCAGCTTCACCTCAGACCAGCTGTTTGGAGGATATCCAGTTTAGTATTGGGGATGTGCAGGCTGCCGAGAAAGGACAGTCCACTTTTGCTTTGGAGGACCTGAGAATCTGTCTGGAGTTAGAGAGACTGTGCCTGGAGGCTGAGGAGAGAATGTGACATCTAGAGACTGAGGAGAGGCAGTGTCAATATGACCTGGATGCCAATTGTCTTGAATTGGAATCAGCAGTGAGAATGCAGCTGGAAGCCCATCGACTGCAGGCTGAGGAGAAGCAGCACTGATATGAACTGGACACTGAGGAGAAACAGAATCAATATGAACTGGAAGCCAAACATCTGGAGACTGAGGAGAGACTGAGACATTTAGAAGCTGAGGAAATTGAGAGACATTGCCAGCATGAGACAGAGCTTCTTACTCTTTGGGAGGGTAATGGAGAAGGGAATAACTGGACCCCAGAAGCTGTAAAGGTTAGTAAACCTTTTCCTCAATACGGGGATAGGGATGACTTTGATAGTTTTATTCATATATTTGAGAGGATATATATACAGTATGATGTTGACCATGAGCTCTTGGTTTGGCTCTTGACTCCCTTACTCCATGGTAAAGCTCTTCAGGGCATGTCAAAATTGCCTGATGTAGATTGCTTGAATTATATTAAAGTTAGAAATTATCTTTTTGATTGTTTTAAACTAACACCTGAAGGCTATAGAAAAACATTTGTGGACATAGAAGAGGAAAGTGTACATCATTATATTGCGGATTTAAGTACTTACTTTCACAGATGGGTGAGTGCATGTCAGTTCACCACTTTTGAGGGACTGGGCAGACCTTTTGGTGAGAGAAAATGCCCTCAGTACTTTGCCCAATGACATGAGAATCTGGATAGCAGACCGAGAGTGTAACTGTGGAGGAAATGGGGAGAAAATGGGATATCTACTTAGCAAGCAGAGCACCAATGCATAAGAAAGGGATACTCAGTGTTGCACGTGGACATAAGAGAACCCATGGGGGGGCAGTCTAAACCACTCCAACAGAGTACAACAATAACAGGGGAAACTACTAGTCCAAGTACACAGTTAGGGATTAGATGTTTCAAATGTAAACAGAGTGGTCATATAGCAGTCAAATGTCCATCAGGGCAAGGTGAGAAACAAAAGGTGAGGGAACCAGCAAGTGTGGATGACAAACTGCAAGTGGTAAGTTGTTTAGAAATAACAGGGGTATCAATCTATCACCAAAATTTATATCCTATCTTAGTAGATAGTAAACAGGTTACTGCTAAGACAGACACATCTTCTGCTATAACCATTGTGAGGCTTGCAGTGGTTAGAGGAGAGCAGTACTTGCTTGGACAGTCCACTCCAGTCAGAGCTTTGGGAGGGACCCCCTTCCAAATACCTATGGCTAGGGTTCAACTTGACCGGGAGGTGGAAGAGTAAGAAAAGTTGATGTGTTTGAGGATATTCCTGCAGATATCCTGATAGGGAATGACTTTGATGATGTAGTACCTTGTGTACATGCAGTGACACACAGTCAAGCTTGGAGACAGACATGTAGGTCTGGTAGCCTGGGGGAGACCCAGACAGATCTCATACCTGAAGCTGGGACCGGTGTGGTGGCTGTTTCAGAGGAGAAACTATCCTATAGCAATAAGTCTGAAAGTGAGCCACAGTTGCTGGTAAGTACTGATGTTCCCTTGAATATGGTGACTGCAAGGATGGAGGTGAGTCATAGTACCCAGACTGACAGTGAGGCACAACTGTCAGAAGTTACTAGGCATCCTGTGGAAGGGGAGCTTGTGTTTGAGAAAATTCCGACAGATGTCCTGGTAGGGAATGACTTTGATGATGCAGTGCCTTGTGTGCATGCAGTGACACATAGTGCTTGGGGACAGGCATGCAGGTCCAGTAGCCTGGGGGAGACCCACAAAAATCTTATACCAGAAGCTGGGACTGGTGTAGTGGCTGTTTCAGAGAAGGAACTATCCTTAAGCAGTGCATCTGAAAGTGAGCCACAACTGCTGGTAGGTACTGATGTTATCATGGACACGGTGACTGCAAGGATGAAGGTGAGTGATAATACCCAGATTAACAGTGAGGTACAGCTGCTGGAAGTTACTAGACTTCCTGTGGATGGGGATCTGGGGAGAGTCACAAAGGTCGAGATGAGACAGGCTCAATGTATGGATCCTACATTACAAAGCTTGAGGGAGATGGTTAAGGAAGCACCTGAGGCTCAAGGAAGTGGGGAGTCTGTACATGGGAACAAAGGTTTGTTGTATCAAGTGTGGAGTCCTAAGGGAGGGCTGAAATGTGAGGTAGTACAGCAGTTGGTACAGCCTAGAGCCTACCATCTACCACTTCTAGCTGTAATACTTAATATTCCTTTTGCAGGTGATATTGATGTAGAAAAGGTGGCAAATGCTTTGCTAGAAAATTTCAGCAGGGTATGTTTTCCAAGGGAGATATTGACTGAACAAGGTGCCAACTTCATGTCAGACCTGCTGAGTTGTTTCTGGAAGCATTGTGGTGTGGCACATTTAGAGTCCACCCCCTACTATCTCCAGACTAATGGTCTTGTGCAGAGGTTAAACTCTACATTAAAGACTATGTTATAGGCATTTGCAGACCAGTTTAAAAGGGAAAAGTTAACCACTAAACCAAGTAAGTGTCAGGTGGGTATGGCAGAGGTCACTTACTTAGGACACAGAGTGGGGAGTGGTAAGATTAGGTCAGAACTTGTCAAAGTGGAAGCTATTCAAGCATGGCCAGTTCATCTTACTAAAAGGCAAATGAGAGCATTTACAGGGACTATGGGGTACTTTGGAAAAATTGTGCCCAGTTGTGGTGCAGTAGCTGCACCCCTTACTGACCCAACTAGGAAAAATAAACTGGATAAGGCAGTGTGGGCCACGGGTTGTGAACAGGCATTCCAAAAACTTGGGAGGACCCCTGTGTTAGCTAGCCCAGATTATGGCAAATAATTTGTTGTGCAAGTAGATGCTTCTAATTATGGGGTGGGGAAAGTATTTAGCCAAGTTTCATCAGACGGAGAAGAACACCACAGTGGGGTTAATAATGCCACCGCAAAGGGATTGCCCAGGAGAGAATTGGGTTGATATCCCCAGACAGACACATTTTTCTCAAGTGTTGGTTTTCAGGGGTCATTTGAAAGCAGTGCTTGAGTCATGGGGGGTGTATGAAGAAATGAGGCACTGTCATTTGTAGCATGTCTGGCTTAGGTTTTTGTACGTGATTTTGGATTAGACTATATAGTATATGCCAGAATGACTAGCTAAGATGTTGTAAATAAGTTCTTACATGTTGATTTGTGATCAGTTTGTACAGAGTGCTTAAAGACTTGAACAGTGTTCCTTTACATTTCTAACTGTGCATATTTGTCAAGAAGATTCTAAATGCAGGCTGTCTCAGAATCAGCTGATCTGCAGATGATGTCATCAGAATATTGACAGTTGCTATGTGTTACTGTCAGAGGCTGAAAGAGAGGAAGGAATTTTAGTAAACAACTGTTTGACTTTCAAAATATGAAATGAAAAATAGAATTGGAACAGTTGTGACAGGCTAGTCTATAAAAGACCCTGTTTAAGACAGTTGAAGCCAGTTGTTAGTTAACAGCTAGTTGCAGTGGTCATTTGCCAGTTGCAGATGTCCTGTGCAGTGGATACCCAAAAGGACTCCCCAAGAAATTTTAACTAATCAGTCAGTGTTTTTCTAAATGTTGGATTTATATCCTTCAGTACTGATTTCATTTTCCTGGTGATTGAGTTCTGTTTGTTTATTGGAAAATACTGTTTTATATTTTTAATCATTTTTCTCATTATTAAATATTTTTATTAACTTACATTGTGGCTGGTCTGTCAGTGCTTTTATTCAGTGATTTGAGATTTGATAACTTCCTGGTTCTCTCTGAAACCCTGGCTGCTTTAGGTAATTTCCTATCATTTGTTTTAATATGTAATTTTCATAATTGGACACCCCTTTAAAAGGGCATGTAGGCTGTCTGATTGGTAGGAGTGTGTTACTGTAGTATATTGGGGAAGAAACACAGCTGGAAATCTGTGTCAGGCTTTCCCAGAAGTGTTTGGATGTGTAATATTTAATTGATTTAAGTGTGACTGTATCAGAGGTATTAATCTGGGACACATTGCTCTGAAGTGTGCAATAAGAAGTTACATTAGGGGTGGACAGATGTATACAGTCCAGTCCCAGGTTATACAGTGTGTTCCTGTTGTGCTCTTAGGGGAAATTGTGAAATATTACTCCTGTTTAAGTGACAGTCTCATAGTGGAGTCAGTAGTGAGGATTGAAGCTCCTTAGTTATTGACCCAGGATAGCAAAGGATGTCACATTACTGTTGGCAGTCCAGTGGGATATTGTCAGGATTGTCACATATACAATAGCAGAATGGTGATAACCCAGTAAACTTATTTTGACATGATTAAGGACTAGTACACTGCTTAGACATGAATGGACTGGTGTTAAATGGATGTGCCATACTATGCATAAATGTCTTTATGTTTAGGTTGCAGAGAGATTTCAAAACCTATATAAAGAAAAACAGTATGTAGTAAAAGTGAGATTGCAAACTTTTTAAACAAGCTTGCAAATATTTATTTGTTTAATTTATTTTTGTGCTGACTAGGTAGGTGGACTGGCCCTTTTCTTCCACAACAAGGACTCCAACATGAACGCAGTTAATGCATGGCAATGTGATGTAGCACATAAGTGGAGTACAGTGAAAACAAACAGACACTATAAGTAGGAAATATATAATTTTTTCAGATCATTTAAACTTGAAGGTCCATGGATAGTGGTGAAACATTTGACTTATGTGATTGTCATCTCTACAATGATCTTGCTCAAACAAACGGATTCTGATGGTGATGTTGTGAGCGCCTTATTTTTATACCATTAAAGATGGCTATAATGCTTTTATTTTTTTATTTTAAGCAAAAAAAAAAAAAAAAAAAAAAAGGTTTAGCTGCCAGGGGATCAGAATGGTTGGAAAGAAGTTATCTATAGATAAGAATAGTGCAAACAGAGAGACAAACTTTTTAAATAGGCTAGAAGCAGATAATTTGCATTGACCTTTAATATTTAACTGAACCAGAATGGTGCACTAACTTACTGAAATTTTGGCTTACTGACATTGCTTATGTAAACCTGAACCATGGATTAGACTATGACCTTTTTAATTTTACATAAATAAAGCACATCATACTGTTTACACATTGAAGTGAGGTGTCAAATGCTTTCCATTACTGAGCTATAACTGTGATGATGCTAACAGAACTGAGACATATGTTTGATGAGAATGTGAACTTTGTCCCAGTGTTGTTCCAATAAATGTGTACCACAGAAAAGACTGCTAATTTTTATTTGATTAAGGACTGGTATGCAGATTTTCTATTTGCAGAATAACAATGCATAGAAGTTGCCAATGTATGTAAAAAAAAGAAAAAGAAAAAAACTTTGATGCCAAGGGACAGAATGTAAGTGAATATGTTACATATCACAGAACATTAAACTATGTGGTATGAAACTATTTGATTCATATGTATAACAGTGCTGCTTACAAAAGGTAGAGAATGAGCAAAGTAACATATTCCACATGTAAACTCTGGCTACTCTGTTAAAATGGTATTAAAATAAATGTTATTGCTTTCAGGCTAAACCAGTGATTTTCATCCTATATTCCATAGACTCTCAGGGTTCTTTTCACATCCGATAGGGTTTTTTTTTTAACAAGTCTCTAGTGGTGTTAAGATGAGCCCCAGAATTCAATAAAATCCATGTAGGTTCCTTGCAGAGCCTACATGGAATGTACCCATGTACATAGCCACAGCTCCCCCTCAGCAGCACGCCATGAATATTAATCATGGCATGCTGTTGAGGGAGAGTACAGTAACAGGGATATTGAATCCATGTAGGCAGAAGTGTAGAGGCTATCCCATGGTTGTGGGTTGTCCAGGATGAGACTCCCAGCAATGTACCCTACTATTGCTGAAATGTGCTGTGCATTAATATTTTGTGTTTTAATTTTCAAATTTTTTTATTTGTCAATGTCCATTTGCACAGAGCAGTGCGAAACACAGCAGTGCCAAGCTGCACTTAGATAGATACAGCTGACACCTGCTAGACATCTAAAACTAGAAACCAGATGTAATTATTTATGTCTGGTTTTATTTAAACCTATTTGTGCAGTGTGGAGCAGTGCTTAGCAATATTAACAGGTAGCTCAGTAGTATAAGTGAAGGTATACTAGTTTCCATAATATTCAAGTAGCTAAATGGGTAGTGTCATGGCCTAATGCTAAGTACGTCCTAGGTTTAAGTCCCTATCATTCATACCATTTTTATTAATGTAATCTAAGTTTTCTTTAATTTAAAAACAAACTGTCACATTGACAAGTGCTGTGCGGTGTTAAGCACTGCTTAAACATGGTTAATTGTTACTACTCTATGTGCATTGCTATGTTTTGCTAAAATCATGGTTGTGCAAGTTTCTGTGATGCTCAGCTCTGCTAAGCAGGTTTATGGGATGCTAAGCAACGCAGTGCTTTTCTGAATGTTGCAGTATGACATGTAAGTGGGGGAAACCAGCCTATATTAAGGCCAATAAGCATGAATTATGCACCATTTCTTGGAGTCTGTCTAACTATTGGCATGCCAGGTGGTGTTGGAGAGGGTAAGTGCTTTCAGGTGCAGAGATGGGGTGTGCTGGAGTCCAGGGTTTTGTTGGGCTCCTGGTACACAATTATGAACCTAGGCTGTTGTAAGGCTGAGGCCAGAGATCGGTTGGCCAGGGAACTTACCAGTGTTACTGGTATCCCCCACACTGGTGAGCAGTGTCTTTACCACTATGATGATCTGAAGCATAGCAAGAGGGGAACTCTGGACACTTGGGTCCAAGAGGCCAGGGCTGAGCATGCCCCAGACATATGTAAGTATTTCTGCTACTGCTTTACTAAAATACAAGCTGAATCTGTGCAAAACTGGTATGCATAATGGTGTGCTTCTCTTCAAACAGCTGCGGCTGAGAGGGCTCGCAACATGCATCCCATGCTGAGCTTGGAGCAACGATGCGCCATGAGTGTGGTATTATATATTATGATAACTGTAGTGCAATAAAGAATAAACAATAAAAACTGTAGTGCAATAAATAAACAATAAAAGCTGTAGTACAATAACCAATAAAGAATGCCAGTAACAGTAAGCAATAAGGTGTAAAGCAGGATTGTGGTGTCATAGCATAATTTCAGTAGAGATGTATGCATTGCATGTCTATTGTAATGTTGCTGCAGTCAGCTGTAAAACTGTAATAACTGGAATGCAAAAGTAATAACTTGAAAAATGTACAACCCACGGTATAGTTCAAGGCTGTCTCCAAGCCACTTTCAATCACATAATGCTGTCTTTTCCTCCCACTCCAGGAATAGAAAGTATATAGGTGAGGTAGCCCACTTTATGGGCAGGCAGATATTGTGTGTAGAATTCACAGACACTTAGCAATGCCAATAAAGTGTAAATCAGGATTGTGGTTTCATAACAAAACGTGTCTTAATACTTGCAGTAGGGCTGTATTCATTGCATGTCTAAGTTGCTACAGCCAGTTGTTACATTATTTGCAGATGTCTCTTGCAGTCACAGCTTTTGGGTTTTACTCCCATGCCTGATAAGACATGAAGGCTGTCTAGTCTACTTAATGTGCACAGACATACCTCTCAACTGTCACAATGTCTCGTAATGTAAGTACAACCTCCCAATCTTTCTTGTCCATGATCAGCAGATAAATGATTACCTGGAATGCAATATTTTGTCAATCCCATTTACAGAACACCTTGGTAGTCACGTACGTGCACATTATGTGAAACAGTTTTGTGTACTTGTGTACCTGCATTTCTTAGTGCTTGGCCCACACTGTCTCATGCTAACAGCTTGAGAGGTATATACATGCTACATCATCTACAGAGGAATTGTAGTCACTGTACTCACAACTGATACTGCACACCTGTAGAATTATGTACTAGGGGTCTTTTTAGGGATATCATCTGCAACATCACTAATGGTATGTTTTTCTCTTTTTCCCCACCTCTTATCTTCTTTAATTTATTATTGTTATTTATTATTATGATTTAATATTATTATATTTTGTCAAACTAACTATATTTTGTTAAACTTTATTGTTATTTATGATTATGATTTAATATTAATATATTTTGTTAAACTAACTTTTGTTGGCCTTATGGGTTATGTCATACTGGTTTGCTGTTAACATACTTACTGTTATGTTACTTAATGTTGTGTTCCACATAATATACCTTAATATGTATTTGGATTAACTAATATTATGTTCCATTATGTTAATACTAACATTAGTTTGATTATTACTAACCTTAATGTATTGTTATAAGTAATTTACTACAGCAGGGCAGGGTGGGCTGGTTCTCGGTGATCCGCATACCTTGTCTCCTCCTCCTCAGGCCACGACATTGGGCCCCAGCACATCTGGGATACAGACCAGTGGTGCCCTGTCTGCTGCCCCTGCACTACCTGCAGCATTGAGTAGTTTTGCCCCACAGGATGGGGCTGGGCTCCACTCTGGGAGTAGTGGTAGACAGGGAGTTGTCACCTGTGATGAACTGCCAATTTTGGTGCACAGGATAATGTACTGTGGGTCTGGACGATGCCTGCACTGGATAGAGAGCACAGTGGCCACCCAGATGGGGCAAAATTGCCCAGCCTCCACTACTGCCACCCCCAGGGCAGTGATGGAGCAGTGCCAGCAGTCCCATGGGTGGGGACAAGAGTCAAGCTACCACCTTGTGGAGGCACATGGGACTGCGATTCCACAACACCTTCTTCATCCAAGGTGTTCATACCCCTCCTATGTCACACACCACCTCCATCTGATGTCTTGTCTGTCTGCAACAGCTTCCTCACCTACCCAACTTACCTCCCCAACATGTACCTCTCACCTTAAAAAAAATGCTCACCTGTTCCTAAAAAAAATACCATCCCATACATAGCTCTCTATTACACACACATGTCCACTGGACACACATAATTTGGTCCAATTTATTTCACAATGCAGTTATGTTGTCCTCACCCAACTCTCTGGAGGATGAGAGTCCAAATTTATCTACAGATTCGGTCAAAGTACACAGTTGCTGCTGTACAAGAAATGGATAGCTATGCTTCTTTCCTATACCCTTACTGCACATACCTACCTGCCTTTCACTATGTTTTTCCACCTGCTTGTACCTTATTTCACCACTGTCCTATCCCTCCATTTTTATTTTCTTTAAAAGATTTTTTGCTTGACGCTGTGTGACGTGGCACATTGCACAGCATTGCCAAGCTCAGCTAAATGGAGCTATATTGATATATGTATTTTAAATAGTAATAAACACGTAAAAAATAAACACCTGTCCCTTATTTTGAACCCAAGATCATCACACCTGCAGACCACTGCATTAACCTGCCAAGCCACACAGCTGTTAATTAAAACAGGTGGTTTAAGCAAAATATAACTGCAAATTACAGTCATTAAGAGAATTTAAGAAGAGCATCGTGCTATGTCAAACAAACTTGCTGAAAGAGTAATGGGAGTGTAACTTAGAGTCTGGTACAAGAGTACACCAATAGAAAGCCAGACACGGAATAATGGATGTGAGGTCTCTAATAGCAAGTAAATGTGCACATTTATTAGCAACATTTAGAAATACACCTACTAAAACATTAATGGCAGCATACATGTTCAACTGGGACTGTGGTGGAGAAATACATCCCTATAAAGCCATTCGCATAATCATGAATGTAAAAAAAAGTATGCCACTGCCTGTATGTGTGCACTTATATGTTGACAAATACACCTGCTGTAACAGTGACTCAGTAGCTCAGGCTAAGTGCTGTGCAATTGGTAACGTTTGTCACACACAGTCCTGGGGTCAAATCCAGTGGTGTGTAGCTTTTAAATTACATTACTGTGAAGCCAGCAATTAATGACAGAGTCATGCACTCTTTATCCATACAATGCATTCCAAATCAAATGTCTGCGTCTTACTGGTGGAAGTCACAGGCCTGCAGATAGGAGCACACTTCACATATACCTATAGCAACACTATAAGTGCATAACGTGTCAGGTCATGCATTAATATGCATTCACAGAGGATTTTAACTCAGGTAATGCGAATGAGGCCCACTAATATCATCAGAGTGCAGCACACAATCCTTTCATAATCACATTATGGATTAGCACAGCTGCACAACTAACATATACATATGAATTCCCTGCTAGTAACAAGGACTGCCAGCATGCACATTCCAAATGAGTACAAGACTGTAACACATGGCCTGACAGTTTCCCAAATGGTTGATTTAATGTTCTATTTACCCCCCATGTTGCTCAAGGACACAACAAACATGTTGCCTAGTACTCTGTTAGTGATACCATTGCCTAACTTACTTACCTTAAACACATGCCTTAATTTGAGTGGAAGAAGGTACCTTCACTGGCTTTGCCTCTACAACAAGGCTGACACAGCTCCCACAGATACTCTTACAGCTAGTTCTCCTCCAAAGTGTTCACACTCTCTGCCTATGCCTATTACCTGCAGCAGCAGCTGCAGCCTATAGCACACATATCTGTGTGTAAAAGTAGCTGCTACTGACCTGCTCTCTGTGATGACGTAGTCTACTCACCCCAGTAATGTTCAGCATGATATATCAGAGAGGGCTTCTAATCTACATGAAGGCCGTATAGCTTGTTCAGTGGTTGCATGTCACTGGCTGATGCTACTGCAAATCAGCTGTGTTGGCTGCAATTAGCATTTCAGAACTAAGATTGGTTAAGAGGTAATCACCTGGTAATGAGAGGCATGTTAAAAAGGCAGATAGCTGGCTATGAGGAACCAGTCTGTATGAGACTTTCTTCACACAGTAAATGCGTTGCTAAAAACTTTATATATCTGCACATATCAACAGAGGAATATTGTACTCCAACAGGTATGTAACCTTTTTGTTTACAACATGATGCATATGTGTAAATATACTTAGGGGAATGGGGATTACAGCAATAAGCCTTTCTTAGAACTGTGATAATGACATGTCATTGATCTCCACGTTTGTTGCACCAACTGAGGATGTACAATACAACAAGGGTGGAATGTTTTTTGCCAATGTGGCACACTGGTCTCATGGGACTGTCCCTTTATAGTGGTTGTAATAGCACACTGCTATTTGCTTGGCATGTTATCAGGGAGGTTGCCCTTAGAGGACATACTACAATGGAGTCCAGTGCTGGGTATATGATCATACAGCAGTATGTCATAGCACACATAGGAATAGCTGACTATCGCTAGTATCTTTGTAGTATCCACACTCTTAGTATGTTTGCAAACTGTGGAGTATGACATGTATGATCAAGCAGTGGATACTGCCAGCCATTATGTTCTTGTTGTATCTCTAAATTGTGTATTTCCATGTATGTAATCCTGACATATGTTCCCATTTTGTTGTCTTTCTGGAAACATGCATCCCAGATGCTGTGCTCCTTTCACAGATGCAGAGAATTATATAATACTGGAAGCCTCTGTCAACACCATGAATGCCTACTGTCCAGGGGAAGGCAAAACAGGGAACAGTAGGCAGCATTATGGGCTGATCTTGTCTGGGTCATGAATGCCATAGGTAATCAGAGCAGGACATATCAGCAGGTTTGATACTGTGCAACAGACATGATTAAGTCTGCATGCAGGAGGGCAGCAGATGTAGCCAGGGATCATGGCGTCACTGGTGGAGGACCTGCAGCAGAACAATCACTCTCAGCCACTGAGGAATTCCAGGCAAATCTAGGCACACACAGCTCACAGGCATCCATCACACTGTCCATCATGGATGTGGGTACCACAATTGCCATGGCAGAGGAGCGTGCAGGTAAGCTTAGTTTGATCATCATTGGAATACAGTAGCATTCAGTGTGTCAAGGAGTACATACTCTAACCACAATTTGATTCACATACTCAGATTTTGAACAAAATAATAATTAACACAGTAGCTACTATAAATGTGAGATATATGGATGTATTATCTTGTTATTGTGCAACATGCAGTGGTACTTACAATATCTCCCCCCAACTTTTCACAGGTCCATCAAGTATTGGACAAGGCTCTGGTCCTGCTCCTGGTATGCACAACACTGGTTTGTTACATATGTGGATTTGCAGCAATGTATTCCCTAAAGTGCCATCACAGGCCTTCTGCCTGGACTGCTGTACTGTCGGCATGATTGCCAACTGCACAGGTATTTTCTGACTGTACACACGTTACAGTCATACCTATGCCTTGTAGGGGTGACCCCCCTGATAGATGTGACAGTATTGTCAGGACATTACAGATTGTCATATGTGTCAGCTGTGCAGAGTCTTCACAAATGTCACCAGCATACCTCATTGTTGCTGATCAGATTGCTATGTAACAAGATTTTATTTACAAGTAAGTACAGCTGTTTGTGGGAAATGTGGTGCCATTGTGTTCTGCTATATGAGGTTGGGTTCTAAACAGGCCTGTAGTAGTGACAACAACAGATAGAGCTTTACATATATTGCAACATAGTACTGCAGAGCATAGTAGTGCAGGTATTAATGTACTGCTTTTCCCTTTCTTATCACAGATGACCAGGGCAGTTGGTCTCTGTCTCCTACACAGCCTGATGTCAGTGTCTCTTCCGACTCTGATGATGATGGTGGCCAGAGTGACACACAGGTTTCAGGGGCTGTATTTGTCCAAGAGGTTGACATCCCTCTTCTGCCCCCATTGTTACTGCACAAAGTCAATATGCCTACACATAGCTAGTCCCCAGAGGCCACTGATATTGGACAGTCAGAAGGTGGGGACATTGAACAGGAAAGTGTGGCAACTATGGCTCCAGTAAGTATAGACACTGGCCATAGCCAGAGACCTGGTGAGTTTCCACACTGGTGGATTGATAGGGGTGCTTGTAGGAGGCTTGCTGTCATTCCACCACCTGTTGCAGGTGTCACATCACAGGTCACTCGGCATATGTTTCGGGCAGTCATGGAGGCACAAGCACATTCTGAAAGGAACTTCAGATGTATGCTCAGGGTTATGGATGCAGTACAGTCTGTCATCCGTAATTGCCACCACCTCATTGGTGACACCCTGGATTGGTTTACTGTTGCAGTGGAAAGAAGGTATTCTGAGACAGAGCACAGAATATCTGTCTTAGAATGCACATTGTTTGTTCTGGAATGTCTGGTTGGAGTTGAGCGTTGGACTCATGGATGTAGGTCAGCAACCCCATTTGCTGAGAGTTCTCGTGGCCCTGCACAATCACGTGTCCATAGTGGCAGTACATCCAGTGCTAAAGATGGGAGTGTGCTGTCCACACCAAGATGTGGCATGCCATGGGCTCATGGTCCTGGGTGTTCCCATGGATGACATAGTCTCAGCAGACAGCAGTCACTGTCAGGTACTAGCACTGTTTCCCGTGGTATCCCCAAAGTTTCAAACAACCCACTAAACAATTATAGTGGGTCCAAAAACAAAACAGTGTAAGAAACTTCTCTGTTTGGAAGATTTTCAATCCATATATATTTAGTTAATCACTGTATATTAATCAGATCAGATAATGGCAGTAGAAGCAGCGAACTTAAACTTGTCCTAAGTAAAAAAAAAATAATAATAAAAAATATGTAATATGAATTATTGTACAGAATTATTAAGTATTCAAAAGTAATCCAAGCAGGATAGGCAGTCTGTTTCCAGTTGAAAATCCTTTATTATGTACACAGACAAGCGATACAAGTAAAACAAAAATAACAGAGTAATAGTTTCCTCAAAAGTTTTCTAACTATATATATATATATATATATATATATATATATATATATACTTTTTATAAGGCAAGTGAGTGGTTTATTGTGCTGCAAAACAGTGTTATTGGTATACAGGTTAAATTCACATCTCTTCCCCCATCAGTGTGCCATTTGAGCTGGTCCCGCCCTACTTAGTAGCTGTCATAATAATATAACCTTTATGTACTTTAAATAAAATAAATAATGATGTGGTATCTATAATTTAACCAGATTATTAAGTATGTGATTTCATACAAGACAATATACTACTTGAATGGAAATATATAAACCTTAGACCATTTGGCAATCAAAAAATATATATAAATATATACATATACACTTTGCATGTAAAAAATCAATTGTAAAAATCATATTCTATTTTCATAACCTATTGTTAACAAAGATGGCTTTCATCCTTCTAGACTTCTTCAGGTCTATGTACAAGGACCCTAAAAACTATCTACAGCAATATTATTGTATAATTAGTTAGTATTGTTATTACACATCATTTTGAATAAAGTGGAAAAAAGAACAAGAAAAAGAAAAAATATGAAAAAATGTATGATGATGGAAACAAAATATACACTTAAATTAAACCTGATTTAACATGGTATTTAAAACCAACTGGAAGAATAAAATAAAATAAAATTAGTCATGTAAACAATGTGGCAATTTTCTAAGTTCCAGTACACTTTTAAGTGAACACTCCAGGCTTCCTAAAAGAGTTCAGTTTAATTGCCACATGGGTTCATGTTTCTCCAGCATATTTGGGATGTCTCCTTCAAGATCACCCATGTCTATCTGATCCAGAATCTGGAACTTAAAACCTGTGTGTCTTTTATGAAGATTAAGGTGTTTGGCTAGTGCATTATTTTACATCCAGAGCAGATTTCTAACAGATGACATTAAATCCTACACTTAAGTTTATTTACAGTCTTTCCCACACAAAATGCATCACATTCATTGCACTGTGCACTGTAAATCACTTTTGTAGTGTTACAGTCACCCCCTGCACTGGTCTTAATGATTTTCTTTAAATAAGGGCAATAAAAACTATCACATTGCTGTAAAATCTACAAAATGTACAATTAGCTTCACATCTTTCAGTGTTTCTCTCATATGGTCCAAGTTTAATTTCAACAAAACTTCTGATGTTCCTGGCCTTCCTGTAAACAAAGGATGGGGCTTCGCCTAAGATGTTATCAGAAAAGGGTTTCCTGTGACAATGGCCCAGTTTCCTTCAATAACATTTTTGATACTGTGATAATCCAAGTGTATGTCAGGATGCAGCTATTTTTGCATTTGTTAGTCTCTGTGGAATTTCTTAATATTCTCCTACTGGGGAGGTTGAGTGAAGGTGCTTCAGTCCTTTTCAGTTCTATAATGGGTTAGAGGATGTTTTTTTAACATCTGACTTTCAAATTACCAAAGAGATAGAACCATTTTTGAGAAATCTGAACAACTTGGAGAATGATTTTAGTGAGAGGCTATGACATTTCCTGTGTCCATTACAGACATTTTTCCTATACCAGTTATGAATGTCTTGTTCTGCATCCCATGGTGTAACTTGCACATGATGTATGTTACAGCTGATGTGTACTTCACATGCATGGGGGGCCTAATACATATAGGGTGTAGTGTCTGGGTTACATACATGTCTCTCCACCATGTATGATTTATACCACAGTGACGGTGTAGGTGTGTAGAACAGGTAAGACATGTGTTACTCCTGAAATGGATACGTGGGAAGCACAAAGTGAGATGTGACACCTCCCTGTATGGCAGCCATACACATTCCCTCCAAAGCATGTAGGACACAGACTACACATGTACAGTCTTGACACGGACTGCATAGGACATGTTAGCTACAATGTATATTGGTTTACCATGGAACCTGTGTGGCTGCTACAGTTGTAAGATATGCCTGTGTAGTGACATAGCAAAGGTGCAATTGCACACAATTATAGGAGTGAGGAGTGCCAAATTCAGTATAACAATGATAGTCTGGGATCTTTTTTTTGAGCAGCGATATTAAAAAATTGGTGGTGAAGGAACCAAGGCACCCCTATATTTATGCAATTCCAAAAATTCACAAGAGCATGGTTAATCCACCAGTGAGACCTATCATCTCAGGGGTAGGTTCTTTTATTGAAAGAGTGAACAAATTTCTTGATTTTCACTTTAAAAGTTACTTGCTCAAGGTATCTTCTCATGTGAAAAATACTGAGGATCTTTGCAGGGCACTGCGTGGGATGATGTGGGCCAAAGAATTTTATTGGGCCACAGTAGATGTTTCATCTTTATATACCAATACTGACAAGCATTGGGGCTTGGAGGCTATGAAAAAGATGATGGGTGAGGGCCCTCGTACAATGTTCTTGTTGTTCCTGTTGGAATATAGTCTTACACACAATTATTTTGTGTGGAAGAAGGATTTTTATCTTCAAGTCAAAGGGACAGCTATGGGAGCAGCCTTTGCTCCCACCTACGCAGTTATATACATGGGTGAATTTGAGAAGGAGTTCATGTTTCAGAATGTATTTTTCTTCAATAATGTCATTTTTTTATAAACGATACATTGACAATCTCATTTTTGTCTGTAAGGGAGAATCTTCTTTGTTTAATGATTTCATGCAGGATATGAACAGAAATACACATGGGTTAAATTTCACATTTGAATGTTCGAGAGAAAAAACATCATTTTTGGATGTGGAATTTTACATTGGAAGGGATAACATGGTGCAATACAGACCCTTCAGGAAACCCACCTCGGTTAATAACTTTCTGCATGCTAGCAGCATGCACCCTCCACATTTGATTAAAGCATTGCCAGAAGGGGAATTCAGGAGAATTCTTAGGAACACTTCTAATTTAAACTTGTGGGATGAAGTTCTTAATGAAGTGTTCTTGAGACTTTCTTAGAGGCTATTTGGAAACAACGCTGTTAGGTATTAAGGACAGGTTATTTGGAGGAAAGAAAATAAGGGGCGGTTACCATAAACAGTGGCCAGTGTCACATGAACAGGACAGACTATTCTTTGTATCTAGGTATTCTGAATTTTCATGGACAGTTGAGAAAATTGTTAAATTTTGTTGTGTGGTTTGTGATGATTTGATTGTTGGTCATTTGTTTCCCAGGCACATTACTTTCTCCTATAGTAGTTGTTAACTAGGAAGTTGGAATATTCAACAGATGCCACGAATGTTGGTATGCAACGTTGTGGACGATGTTCTGTATGTAACAGGATTAGAAATTTACATGGAAAGAAGATTAATGGGAGAAAGTATCAAGCTTTTGAGAAATTTGATTGTTCATCACAAGGGATGGTTTATATTTTGGGGTGTGATTGTGTTAAGCCACTTTGGTACGTTGGCCAAACCACAAGGAAAGTTAAAATTCGCATCCTAGAGCACTTAGGGGACATTAGAAGAAGCAACGTGGACAGCCCTGTGGTTTCACATTTTGTTAACGTGCATAATGGCAATAGTAATGGATTTATTTTCAGTGTGTTGGCCAAACCACACTTTGAGGTAGGCAATTTCAAAACTGAATTAAATAGATTAGAATATAAAATGATTTTTTAATTATCATACTCTACATCCGAGGGGCATGAATTTAGACAGTGGCATCACAGTATGAGAAAGTCAATGTTTTATTGACTATGCATTAAGCCATAAGTTGTATGGATATGTAAGCATGAATTTTTTCAATTTTTGTCATCAGTGTTTTTTATTCTTTATTTTTTATTTTATTTTCATTGCTACATTGCACATTGTCATGAATTCTAAAACTTTGTTAGTTAAAATAGAGCTGTTGCACTTTAAACTTGTTTTAATTGATTAATGACTTAATTGATTAATGGTATATAAAGAGATGATTTTTGTATGGTGTGGTGTTCCACTGAAGGCGAATTACCAAGGTACCAGAACATGTTAATAAAGGAAAACTTTTATCATCTCTGCGTTTAATGTTCCTATCTGCTTGGAATATTGGTGTATTTTTTGCTTCTAAGTTCCAGATTTTTGGTGTTTTTTTATTATCGACCAGTGAAAGTCAATGGCTACATTACTCTCTGTGTCCATAACTCCATGAGTAATGGCTCAACTGTGTGCAGTGTGCAGACACTACCATATTTTCCAGGGGTGGATAACTTCCCAAAGGATAGTATTGTGCAGTTGTTGGTATTTAGTATTTGTCAATGTCTCTGACAACAACTGAATGTGTGTCTCAGGCCATCCTGGATAACTGCTGGTTCTGTGTGAGATTCAGTGACAGCTCCTAATATGCAATCACCTGCTAATGTAGTCAGTCAGAGGTCACTGACAGTGGCCATGACTGCAGAGAAGGGAATGGCTAGAAGGGGTACTCTATTAATTATGTCTGGGGAAATCCACTGTTGACTGGTGTCATTGTAGCATAGGTTTCCCAGTGCTATCTTCCCAGTATATGACTACCAGACACTTGCCTGACAAACCACGCTGTAAATAACCTATGCAGTTTTCAGCAAGGCCTACTGGCCTAATATTGTCAAACACCTTGTTAGGCCATGGTAGGTGGAGTAAGTCATGATCCCCTCATCCATTGCACAGTTTAACACTCAATGAGGTCCACAAGTTATTCTAGGTAGGTATGATCTGGCCTTGAGCAAAACAGTGTGTGGTCCAGTGTCAGTAGGTGTACAATGTTCTTAGTGCTTGTATCCATGCTAACTCCTTTCATGGCATTTCATATCACACGACTTAGAGATCTGGGAACATTGCTTGGCACTGCAAGCAAGTACTGCAGTTACTTCCATCATGTTGGAAGAACACAGTCATCCAAGGTGTCTGTATAGAGCACAGACTAGCATGTTTGGGAAGTATAGTATGTATACCCTGTGAAGGTAAGGTGGGGGTTTTACACAGGTATTTTGCAGATGGACACTACTCAAGCAGTATGTCCTGGAAGGACACAATCACAGTGTAAAGACTGTGGAAAGCAGGGAAGTCCATGGAATTGCCAGTGCCTGGCAACTACTAATGTTGGTCTAACCAAAAACACTCTCACATAGGATAACATGCTCTGATTTGTTTTCCATCATCACATGCAAACTGTTACTACAATGGTCATGATGAGAAGCAGGACACAGCCTGTTTGTTCATCCACATAGCTGTCCCACATCATGAAAGGTGCTGTAGGCTTCACATACCCTTCTCCATGTAGATGCCTTGATTAGCAACCTGAGCACTCAGTTGGCTTTTGCATGTATTATGCCTTCTGTTTCAGGGTTGGTGGTATGTCACTAGGGAACCTACAAGATGGTGATTAGGAGCACTGCTGCAGCATCACAATATAATGTGCAATGTCCAGTGACACAGCTGTCAAGGCTTGCTGAAACAAGCAGCACAGTGGTGGTGATCCATCATAGGTGGCAATTTCACAGCAAGTCATGCATCCTGCCCTTCAACAGATTAATGGTGGATATCTGCATGACATGGCTGTGAGGCCTACTGCAGTGGACTGTCCACCTTTGGCCAATGTATGTCCACCTGCCACATGTCCTAGGCATGCCAATATCCTAGATCTGGTCATTACCAACATGGGAAATCGATGCTCCACACCTATGGTCACCCCCTCATTGGTCAGGTCAGACCATAAGCTAATCACCCTTAACATCCACATCCCACCCCCACCCCCCAGTAAGGAAACCTCCATAAAAAACTTCTCCAAAGCCAACTTCATGCTACTCAAGTCAGAAGTTACAAACTTCATGACACCTATGCAGATGGGAACTGAAAGTTACACTGCTGAGTCCTACACTAAAGCACTGTACGAGCATATCCACTCATGCATGAATTGTGCTATCCCAAATATAACCAAGATGCTCTCCTCCAAAAAAAGGAAGCCAATCTGGTGGTCCCCTGCCATAAACAAACTTTACAACAAAAGGAAGAAACTGTTTCAGAAAAGAGGAAAATCCCAGGATGCAAAAAACTTCCTTACCAGCCTCAGTAAGAAGCTGAGATCCCTCATAAAATCCTCCAAAGCTAGTTACGAAAATAAAATTGCCAAAGATTCCAAAGACAACCATAAGGCATTCTATAACTATGTTAAGAATCTAAATGGCAATGCTCAGATCTGCTCTGAGCTACAACAGAATGGCATTAAATATACTGATCCCGAGGATATTGCCAATATGCCAATATCCTGGCAGATCAATTCAGTGCCAACTTCACCCCCTAAATGGGCTATCTCAATACTGGAAGATTGCCAAATTCCAGTAATCACGGCCACACAGGTAAAAAACGCAATCTCCAAAGCTAAGAATACAGCATCCATGAGACCAGATGACATCCTGGGCTGTTTACTACATGAACTACAAAATGAACTGGCACCTCACCTAAGTGTCATGTTTAATCATACCCTCACCTCAGGCTTCATGCCCACTGAGTGGCGCACAGCTACAGTTATCCCACTCCACAAGGGGGGATCCACCTTGGATCCCGGCTACCGCCCCATCAGTCTGATGAGCCTGATCTGCAAGGCCATGGAATGTATTATCATGGAACTTATAAACAAAGACATTGGCAACCTTAAAACACTGAACCCCACCCAGTTTGGGTTTGTGAAGGGCCGATCTTGTCTCCTGAACCTGCTTGACTTCTTCTAATCAGTCTCCAGAGCTGTGAACGAGGGTAAGGCAGTCCATGCAGCCTATCTGGACCTCGCCAAGGCCTTTGACACTATCCCCCACTCTGGAATCATAGATAAACTTACTAAGCTGGACATTAATCCCTATGTCACTCAATGGGTTGCCAACTGGCTTACTGACAGAATCCACACTGTAAAAGTAGCTGACTTCCAATCCAGCTCCAGACAAGTAACAAGTGGAGTACCTCAGGGTTCAGTCCTGGGTCCTCTCTTGTTTGGCATCCACTTCTCTGAAGTACAGGCCAACACTAAGGGACTCTGGCTAACAAAGTTCGCAGATGACTGCAAAATGGGAGCCATTATTGAATCCCCAAATGATGTAGATACTCTACAAAAGGGCCTTACAGAAACAGATGCTTGGTGCCAGAGCTATGGGCTCAAGCGCAATGCCAAGAAATGCATAATTATCCCCTTTGGAAAAAAACATGTACCTGTGAATTACCACATAGATGGCAGTACACTAAACACCGAAAGTGTGATAAGAGACTTAGGGACACAGGTGGACAGTGGTCTCACCTTCAATAACCACATTGCCACAACAGTCAGGAAATCCTTCTATGTGGCACACCTCATCATTAAGGGCTTTTCATCCAGAAAAAAGGGGGTCATTGTCCCACTGTACTCATCCCTCATTAGACCCATTATAGAATACAATGCCCCATTTGGTATGTACCTCTCAAGACATCTGCAACAACTGGAAAGGCTGCAGAAATACCTCACTAAAAGAATCACAGGCCTAAAGCAGATGCCCTAAGCGGACCGCCTTAAAAAACTCCAGCTATACTCTCTGAAGTGATCTCTGCTTAACATACAAGGCCATGTCAAACCCAGAGCTGTTGGACATGCTTCACTTAAAGAAATCCCAATCCCTCAGAGCCACACGCTCCAGGGATCTAAACCTTGTCATCACAATAAACAAACCATGCTGGAGGGATAGGTTTCTGACCCAGAGACACCCCAGACTCTGGGATAGACTGCTCATAGATGTCAAGCAGAGCGCCTCTTTGGCCCTCTTCAAAAGGAACCTTGATGATTGGATGGGAGAAAGGAAATTCACCCCGGGGATCATGTCAGTCGCCCTGCTAGACAAGGGTCCAGGGAAGTAAATAGTGTGGGAAGAAATAGCCAGGGAATTGTTATGGTTAGGCTTGTATAGGCCCTAGGGCCAATAGCCTAGTACCAACCTATGAACCTATGTCATACTATACAGTTATGTACCTGAAATACATGTTTGTTCCCCCATCATGTCACATAGCAGCCAGTGTGCTGTCTGGTTGCTTGACAGGCATCGTATGCTTGCTAGGCCAATGTAATGTCAGCAAAGTTGAACAACTTCTCTATTTATGGATGGGCATCCACATCTTCACTGCAAGGAGTGCCTACAAACACTGTGTATCAGAATGTGAACTCCAAGGGTGTGGCACCGTGACCCTAACTTTGCAGGACCTGCTGAAGAGATGTGGAAAGTGTCCCCACCTCTCTACTCCTATGAGACACAAACACGTGACAGATGGGACTGCATTTCAAATCTTGCTTCCATTGTGTCCCCAAAAGCAGTCATTAGATATATCAATGAGCATTTTGTGAACATGTACAGCTCACATCCTGCAGCACTTACACCCACATCACACACACCATCATGTGTGCACCTCCTTACCAGACACATTCCTAAACAGCTGACACCTCAGAAAATCCTGCATCTGGAGAGCACAGTACACCTAATACTGCATGTGTCACTCTCTCACCAGTCAAACACCTGACAAAATTACACCTTTTAGTCATAGGTGATTACATGGTGAGACACACTGATGTTTGTGTCAACAGGCTACAAATGGGAAAAACCAAAGATAGCTATCTGTGGGTTGACACAGTACTCCATACCACACATTGCCACAAATCTAGGAATATCAGTTAACATAATGTTGACATCATAGATCATGCAGGTATGTACAACTAGGGGTATACATCAACAGATTGTATGCAGACACATTAATGAGCTTAGGCAGTCTGTGTCTCTTGTGGATAAGCATATACCTTTCAGCTGCAGTTGACCCTCACCTAGGATGATGGCTCCATACACATGGAAATTGATGTAAATCAATAATTGCCTTAGCAATAATTGCCTTAGCATGTGGTGCAATTTTAAGGGGATCTACTACATGTTTGCAGACATCAGTGTTTCACCAGTGATGGTCTTCATCTCTCACCCCTGAGTTTTGGAGCACTGGCCAAGGCTGCTGACAACCCCACAATGCATCTTATATGCACTGTCTGGAGGGAAAACTTTGCAATGAGAACACCATCTTTATACAACATCATGGTTATGTTACTACATGCTGGGAATGGCAACACTGAACCCCACTCTGTGGAAGGTGTCCCCACCTTGGAATATGCAAATGTGTGCAGTCAAGGACATCTGGTTCAAGGCTGTGGACAGCACTGCAACCATACCAGACTACATGTCCTTCCACATGTTCAGACTTCAAAATGACTGTGTGCAAGGTAATGCAGGTGGTGTATACATACTCATTAAGGATAGATGCACATCCATATTTAGTGAAACAGTGTGATTTCCCAGAGACACTGCTGGAGCCATTCAGTGCTGGAAGAGCACATAATCAAGCAATTGCCAGCTACAGGAGCAGCTGCATGAATACAGACACCTACTGCGTGCATTTGGATGTACGTGTGCCTATCAAGATATATCATTACACCATAGTGTGGGGTGGCATTAAGTTGCCACCAACTGTGTTGCTTAGTCATGCTGCAGTTCACTTGCCCAGGGGTTAGTCCATGACTTTAATGACAGTGCCCTGGAGCAGTGCCATGCCATGACATCCACACATGGGGAATCAACGTAATGCATCATGTGTTTTCCAATATGGGTGACCACTGCAGCCCCCCGATGTGAGGTCCTTCTTGGTGGGATCTGACAACAGATCAGTCTCATGAAAACTACCAGAACTAACCCCCCTTACAGACAATATAGGCATATATTTCAGCAAAACAATTTATTACCTCCTGTGGGATGGTTTACATAGCTTGACTGCACCTCCCCCCTCAGATGGGACAGGCAAGTATGCAGAGCTCTACACCCATGCATTATACAAACAGCATTACAACTGCACGGACTTGGCTGCACCTGACAGGAGGAACACAGGCTCCTCATGGCATAGCAAACTTGTTTGGTGGACAACTGCCATTAGCAGGCTGTACAATAAGAGGTGGACATTGCTGTGTGACAGGTGGGGTGAGGGTGCCCCTCCTAAAATAAAGGCACAACCTCCTCAGCTAAAACAAGCACATAGTGTTGTTGTGACATCATGTAGACACAGTAAGTGACAAAATTAGCCACTCACAGAAAGTAGAACCACAACACACTGTGTAGTTACATGTGTAACCTGAAAGGACAGGCCTAGATTGTCTGTGAACTTGTACATAAGGATGCCACATATAATGGTTCTGTCCTCATAGGTAACCTGTAGTCCCACAGGTTCTGTGTCAACTGCACTCCCCTGTCCTCAAAAGTGCCACATGACATTCCTACAACCTGTCCTATACCTTTCATATCTTTAGAGCAGGTCATAGCTGGCCTCTCTATGGGGGATACCCAGCATCTGTTGGACATGCTAACATCCTAGGCTGTGTCCTACATGGGATATGACAAGGATTCCTAACACCATTGAGAACACCTTGCAATCATACTGAAACCATTGGCTGCACCCCAGCTGACTGGACAACAGCAACTGTTATACCCTTACACAGAAGTGGTGCATCCACTGACCACCAGAACTATAAACCTCTTTGCCTGAGTCTCCATATCTGTATGGCCATACGGCCAATCATCACGAAGCTGATCAGCACACATATATGTGATCTACACATAGTTGACTGTACACAGTTTGGATTTCTGACAGGGGGATCATGACTGTTAAATGTGGTGGACATTTCTGAGGCAGTCATCAAGGACCTGGCTGAGGGGACATCAATATCCCCTGGAATCCATTCAACCACAATATAAGTGAATACTGTACTGAATGTCTGTTGCTAACACTGTCGGCTAATGACTGCAAACTGTAAGCACTCAGAGTCTGTGAGTTATGTCAATATCCTACAAGAGGGTTTTGATGAAAAAATGCCTGTTGAGATATTAATGGTCATAAACTCCATGCGAATATATGTAGTATAATTTCTATCACTAACACCAATGTACCTGGTAAGTAGAACATCAGTTGCAACATGTGATGTACATATTCAGGGGTGACACAACTGGCCACACCAGGCTGTGGATTGTGACTCATTACTGAGACTAAGCAGAAATTCCTTAAGATTCCAAGATCAGGATATGTTATTTCTTACACTTATTTCATTGAATTGCACTTCTGTAACGCTTATAATTGTGCTATATAATTAATCTACTACATGTTGCACTGTTATAAAGCTTTTTTACTGTTTCACTGCATTTATGTATTGTTTTATACTGTTTTAACTGTTTTTTCATTGCTAGATGCTGTTTCATTACTCTTATTGCATGTTTACTGAATTACTTAACTGTAAACTGCTTTTTCATACTGAGAGTTGTATTTTCTGTTTGTGAGTGCTCTATCCATGCGTTTCTGTGCATTTTTGATTTTTTCAGGTGTCTGTGTTCTAGTCAGGTATCATATAACTGATTTGTTTGCAGTTAAAAGCATTCTCTAGAGTCTCCTTGCCCCTTTATCTGTTTAAAACTTTCATTTAGTGGCTACAGTAGCTGTAATCTACCCCCCTCTCCCTATTGTTGTCTTGTTCTTATACTTGGTGGCTTTGCAGTTGCCTGCCTATACTGCATATTTGATCTGGGACTCTCCTCCCAGTCTAGTGTCATTAGTTCATTCTACCTAACAGAGAGAGAACATTTGTGAAGGCCAATCCACTTAGATTCTTAACCTTGAATTAACTTCTATTCCAGCTTTCTCCTTTTCCACTTTACTAAACAAAAAAAAAAATTCTAAGCTTGTTTCCCCTATTTCCTGTAACGAGTCTAGTCAAGATACAGATTTGCTGTATCCAGGACTGTTTGTAAGCTCCTGAGCCCCCAAGCCTTTCTGTGTTGGAGGGAAGCCTTCTAGCTTATCAGGGGGAATGATAAGCACTAGGTAACATATTTACCACATAAGGAGTGGTTTTTGGCCCAGAAATTGTAGTTATTGGCCATTTGGGCAGTTTTTCCATCTCTCTCAACTTTCTGATTTAAAAGCCTGCATTTGCACTTGTTTCCCCCCTTTTCTGTAACTAGTCTAGTCCAGATACAGATTTGCTGTATCCAGGACTGTTTGTAAGCTCCTGAGCCCCCCCTCCCCCCCAAGCCTGTCTGTGTTGGAGGAAAGCCTTCTAGCTTATCAGTGGGAGTGGTAAGCACTAGGTAATCTATCTACCACATAAGGAGTGGTTACTGGGCCCAGAAATTGTAGTTATTGGCCGTTTGGGTAGTTTTTCCATCTCTCTCAACTTTCTGATTTAAAAGCCCGCATTTGCACTTGTGTCCTCCTTTCCTGTAACTAGTCTAGTCCAGATATAGATTTTCTGTATCCAGGACTGTTTGTAAGCTCCTGAGCCCCTCCCCCAGGCCTTTCTGTGTTAGAGGGAAGCCTTCTAGCTTATCAGTGGGAGTGGTAAGCACTAGGTAGCCTATCTAACACAAGAGAAGTGGTTTCTGGCCCAGGTTTGTGGTTTATTGGCCTTTTGAGCAGTTTCTTCCATCTCTTTCAACTTTCTAGCTTAAAAGCCTGTGTTTGCGCTTGTTTCACCCCTTTCCTGTAACTAGTCTAGTCCAGATACAGATTTGCAGTGTCCAAGACTGTAAGCTTCTGAGCCCTCCAAGCCTTTCTGTGTTGGAGGAAAGCCTTCTAGCTCATCAGTGGGAGTGGTAAGCACTAGGTAGCCTATCTACCATGAGAGGAGTGGTTCCTGGCTCAGAAACTGTAGTTGATTGGCCGTTTGGACAGTTTTCCCATCTCTCTCAACTTTCCAGTTTAAAAGCCCGTGTTTGTTCTTGTTTCCCACCTTTCCTGTAACTAGTCTAGTCCAGATACAGACTTGCTGTATCCAGGACTGTTTGAAAGCTTCTGAATGGTGCCAGAGCCTGCTCTTCAAATTTTCCCTTAGATCTACTAGTTCTCTCCTCTCCTGCAATTATACTAGCTTATTAGTTTAGCACTTTACCAGACTTCTTGTAGCAATTATTGTAGCACACAAGTGTTGCCAGCACTAAACGTTCTACAAGGAAACAGATCTAGTACTTATTATCAATGCCCACCCCACCAGGCATGTCTAAAGGTCAGTTCCATATGCTTTCTCCTATTAACCTGGTGAACTTGGGCATCCTGAGGCAATGTAGCAACTGCCTCATGTACACTGACCACCCTCTCCTCTTACCTTCCAACACTCAGACTTGTGAGAGATGCATTGATATATCCAAATTGGAAGCCATGCACTCTCCAACCAAGACCGGAATAGCTGGTAAAGTGGAGAAGGTCAACACTTGCACCACACAAAATGGAACTCATAGCCCCCCAGAAAACATATCAGTACTGCCTTCACATAAAAACACAAACCACACACCCACCTTTGCAGAGGGTCTCAATAAAAATCTATCCAAGCAGCAGAGACCTGCAGGGCAGAAATGCACTCGACCACCACAACACAACACTAATCATGAGACACATAACTCTACTAAACAGTGTGCTATTTAACCAAAGCCCCTAAGGTAAAACAGCATGACCAACACACTAGTCATAGGAAACTCGATAATGAGGCACACGTCCCACTCACTAGGTTGAATAAGGAGAAAGTAACAGTCAGCTGTCTGTCAGGTGCCAGGATCTGATGCATAATGCATGCACTCAGGTTGCTCAACAACAGGTACAAATATAACTCTGTCATTGTACATGTGGGTGTGAATGACTTGAGACGTACCTCCCTGGACTACATGAAAATAGACATGGAGGAGCTCTCGGATTATGTAGTCCAGGTGGGTATGACCCTAGTCCTGAGCAGCATCCTACCATCACCCAGAATGATACCACAGTACAAGCAGAAAATTATTGATTTCAATAATTGGCTATGTTTCTGGTGTCATTCTAAGGGGATCCAGTATCTGTCTGGCTGGGATGACATGATTGACAGACCTTGATGCTTTGCCAGAGATGGCCTGCATCTGTCACCCCTGGGCTTCTGGATACTGGCCAAGGCTCTTACCACCTCTATAGTGCCTTTATTTAGGCAGTGTTCCAAAGACCAAATTACCACCATAATGGCTACAAACAAATTCAATCTGTGGGTCATGCTGCTCAATGCTAGAAATCTAAATCTCAAAATGGACTTGCTCGAGGCACTCCTTAAAATGGAGAACATCGACATTTGTGCTGTAACAGAGACCTGGTTCAAGGCAGCAGAAAGCACCCCTGCACTACCAGGCTATAACTCATTCCACACCTTTCGGCCCCAGAACTTAGACCGAAGCTCCAAAGGTGGTGTTGTTTCCATATTCATAAAGGATGTGCACACCTCCAGACTGGTAGCCCAGCATAACGCATCAGAGATACTTCAGGTGCACCTAACATTGTGTAAGACAGCGATTCAGGTTGTAGCCTGCTATAGGTCCCCAACCATGTCCTAAGATTCTCAGTACATGTTCCTAAGCACCCTGGAGAATATTAGGGTCCAACCTAACACTCTCTTACTAGGCAACTACAACTACCCCTCCATTAACTGGGTAAACTGCTCATGTAACAATGCACTTTTCTGACATTTCCTGGAGTTCATTAATTCCAATGCCTTGGACCAGCTCATTCTTACCCCCACCAGAAGTATCAACATCCTTGACCTGGTCATTGCTAACATGGGCGACAGTTGCTCTACACCAATAGTCAGCTCCTCCCTTGTTAGATCCGACCACAAACTAATCCCCTATGAAATCCACACCCCCCTCACCAGCAAAGGTAACCACCATGAAAAACTTCTCCAAAGCTAACTTTGGGATCCTAAAAACAGAGGTGGCTAACTTCACGGCAGCCATGCAAATGCAGAATAGTTGCGTGACTGCAGAATCATACACCAATGCACTGTACAAACACGTACACAAATGCATGGATCTTGCCATATCTAATGGAACCAAGACACTCTCCTCCAAAAAAAGGAAGCCAATCTGGTGGTCCACTGCCATAAACAGACTCTACAACAGAAGGAGGAAACTGATGCGGTATAAGGTGAAGTCCCAAGACTGGAAAAATTCCCTTATCTGCCTCAACAAAAAGTTGAGATCCCTCATCAAATCCTCTAAAGCTAGGTATGAAAACAGAATTGCAGCAGATAGTAAAGACAACTTCAAGACCTTCTATAGATAATCTCCAAGGCAATACCCAGATTTGCTCTGAGCTACTGCACAATGGTACCTCCTATACTGAGCCATCAGATATTGCCAGTATACTGGCCGACAGATTCAGTGCCAAGTTTACACCCTCCCCCCAAAGGACCGATCACAATACCAGTAGATTGCCAGGCACCCAGTATTACTGCTGCACAGGTTAAAACAGCACTGTCCAAGGCCAGGAATACAGCTTCTATGGGACCTGACAATATCCCTGGTTGTGTTCTACATGAACTACAGAGTGAACTGGCACCTCACCTGTGTGCCCTGTTCAATCACAGCCTCACCTCAGGCTTTGTCCCTGCTGAATGGTGCACTGCTACAGTAATCCCTCTCCACAAAGGAGGAGTGACTACAGACCCTGGGAACTGTCACCCCATTAGCCTGACGAGTCTGATATGCAAAGTTATGGAACGCATCATCATGGACCTAATAAACAACGATATAGGGAATCTACAAACTCTGGATCCCACACAGTTTGTTTTTGTGAAGGGTAGATCATGCCTGTTCAACTTGGTCGACTTCTTTGTGTCAGTCACCAGAGCTGTGGATGAAGGTAAGGTGGTTCATACAGCCTACCTTGATCTGGCTAAGGCTTTTGATACCATTCCCCACTCAGGAATCATAGAAAAACTCACTAAGCTTGGCATCAACCCATATATCACTAGGTGGGTTGCAAACTGGCTCACAGATAGAACCCACAGTCTGAAAGTAGCTGACTCCAAGTCAGACTGCCTATTAGTCACGAGTGGAGTCCCACAGAGTTCAGTCCTGGGTCCTCTCCTATTTGGTATCTTCTTCTCTGAAGTCCAGGCCAACATGAAGGGAAGCTGGCTGACAAAGTTTGCAGACAATTGCAAGTTGGGAGCTATTATTAACTCCACAAGTGATGTTGACATCCTACAGAATGGCCTCACTGTGACCAATGACTGGTGTCAGAACCATGGTCTTATGCTCAATGCCACACAATGTGCTATCATCCCCTTTGGGAAAAATCCAGTTCCCATGAATTACCACACTGATGGTAGTCCACTGAACACAGAAGGCATTATAAGAGATCTGGGAACACAGCTTGATAGCAACCTCTCTTTTGATCACCACATTGGCACTGTGGTCAGAATGTCCTTCTATGTGGCACATCTCATTACTAAGGGTTTTCCATCCAGGAAGAAAGAGGTCACTGTCTCCCTCTACTCTTATCTCATTAGGCCAGTCATCGAGTACAATTCCCCATTTGGCATGTACCTCACTAGACACCTGGAACAACTGGAGAGGCCACAAAAGTACCCCACAAAGAGGATCCTAGGCCTTAAACACTTGTCCTATATGGACAGACTCAAAAAACTCCAACTATTCTCTGTCATATATTGCCTACTTAGAGGCGATCTCTGCTTGACTTACAAAGTAATGTCTGACCCAGCTCTGTTAGAAATGCTACATCTAAAGAAATCCCAATCCCTCTGCACCACACTCCATATACCTCAACCTCATTACCACAATTAACAGAACATGCAGGAGGGACAGGTTCATAACCCAGAGACTGCCCATGCTATGGAACAGACTTCCCATACATGTCAAGCAAAGCACCTCGATGACCCTCTTCAGGAAAACTCTTGATGAGTGGATGGGAAACAGAAAATTCACCGTGGGATAACCAGTGGCTCTCCTCAACAGAGGCACTGAGAACTAAGGCCGGGTGGCACTATGCCAGGGTAATCCTTTGGCTAGGCTTGTAAAGGCCCCGAGGCCATTAGCCTAGTACACACCAATGAAACTATGAACATTTACACCTAATGCGCCTGAGATCACTATAGTGCTTGATTGTAAATACTGCATATCTATGGGTGGCATGGTACATGGATTAATCACTCTAAGGGCATTAACCTAGTATGTGACATTAATAATACATGCTGGTGGGAGAGATTTGTCTAGCAGACTTTAACACTTTAACACATCTTTGAAACAGAGCCCTGGCTAATGGCAAACAGACCACCTCAATGCACCTCATCACATGCCATCTGTATGATTGGCTGGGTGACTGTCATTTCACCACAGGGCTTCTGCCTGTGTTCTTCTTGGACTGGGGCAATATGTGTTGATCATGTAAATAAGGGTATAAAGTTGTCTAGGATTGTGAGGGCTGTATGCCAATTGTGGTAGGGAAGTTCAAATGTCCTGTGGTTGCATAAGCTGATGTAAAATGCTTTAACAGCCACACACAAACCTGGCTACATTGAAGATAGCACCACTTTCAATTACTGCTTTCAGGACATGGTACACACATAGTGCAAGTTGACGGGTGTATATCACAACATCGAACACAGACTTCATCAAAGCGCACATCATTGAACTGGCTTCATCGAACGGAAAAATATCGAAGTGGAAAAAAAACATTTTTGAGTGCAGATCAATGACAACTTGCTCCATGCAGGGGGCAAGACCCCCTGCACCCCACGGACCCCCTGCCACTTAGGTATACCACTCCTGAGATTGCACTTCAGTGCACTACAGTGCGGAAACAGAAGATTTCTGTTTCCTATACTGTAGCGCAATCTCGGAGTTGGTATATTTAAGTAGTGGGGTTGCAGGGGGGCTTGCCCCCCTGCCTAAACCCTTAAAGTGTGATGTCCCCATTTGGTATTCCCATTCACAGAGTTTTGATGTTTTCAGCATTCGATGGAGTTAATTCGATGTTGTGCGCTTCGATGAAGTCTGCGTTTGATGATGTGATATAAACCCCAAGTTGGCTGTATGTAGATTAGAACACTTACTTATCTAATGGTGCACACTACAGATCAGAGTACATGATGCATGCAACACACCTCATGTCTGCTATTACTATCTCTTTAGGACATATTATGCTTGATGACATCAGCAGGCCTAGTTGTGGTCAGATCACAATACTTTTCGCACGTGCCACAGCTGACATCTCTTTTGTACATGATTACCAGCAAACTACTTGTGGATTATTCAAACTAGGTTTGTGTTGAACAGCATCTGTGACCTGCAGAGTTGTATTGCTTCGTACTGTTATCTGCATCTAGTATCCTAGCAGACAGATAACTCTTATTTATCCTAGCTATGTATCTACAGTTAATAGTATGGCCATATGTGGATGTTTGCACTTGGGTAGGCAAGTCTGTGGGCAGGAACAATGTGCCCTGTCCAAGCATGCATAGACAACATTATACGTTACACCAACTGGTCACCTGCTACTGTATGTGTGGTGACATCCATCAGGCATAGGGGTCTGTAGGTAAGTGCATTATTTACTGTTGAACCCTTACTTTGGATCCTTTGAGCAACATTATAGATGTGTGATAGTGCAGCTTTACTCACCATTATCAGGGTTTGTAGGACAATACAGACATCCACATACATATTTATGTATCTAACAGGGATGTATATAGAAATATAGCTGTGTGTATGTATGATATGTATATGTGTTATGCAGATATATGGGGAGAGACCGAGATGTATGTTGTTATAAATATATATGTGTATATATATATATATATATATATATATATATATATATATATATATATATATATATATATATATATATATACATATACACACACATATATATATATTGGTACATATGTATTTGTAAATATATAGAGATAGATATACTATCTATGTGAGAGACAGATCGTGACGATGGATATGAATAGTTATAGTGGATATAAAAAGTTTACACACCCTTGCTAAAATGCCAGGTTTTTGTGATATATAAAAATGAGACCACAATCAATAATTTCAAAACTTTTCACACCTTTAATGTGACCTATAACCTGTACAATTCAATTGAAAAACAAATCTGTTAGGGGAAAAAATATAAAAAATAAAAAAATGTACAATAAGCTGGTTGCATAAGTGTACACACCTTTAAACTAATACTTTGTTGAAGCACCTTTTGATTTAGTTACAGCATTCAGTCTTCTTGGTACACACCTGCTATCAATTAAAGAGACTCTGATTAACCCCAAATAAAGCTCAACTGTCCTAGTACGATTTTCCTGCCATTTACTCAGTTGTCTGCTACAACAAAAGCCATGGTTTGCAGAGAGCTTACAAAGCATTAAAGGGATCTCATTGTTGAAAGGTATCAGTCAGGAGAAGGGTACAAAAACATGTCCACAGCATTGGATATACTATGGAACACAGTGAAGACAGTCATCAAAAAGTGGAGAAAATATGGGACAACAGTGACCTTACAAAGAACTGGACAGCCCTCCAAAACTGATGAAAAGACAAGATAAAAACTGGTCAGGGAGGCTGCCAAGAAACTTATAGCAACACTGAAGGATCTGCAGGAATTTCTGGCAAGTACTGGTTGTGTACTACATGTGACAACAATCTCCCATATTCTCTATATGTCTGTGCTATGGGGTAGGGTTGCAATACAGAAGCCTTTTCTTACACAGAAAAACATTGAGACCCAGCTAAAATTTGCAAAACCTTACGTCAAGTCTTCCAAAAGCATGTGGGGAAATATGTTATGGATGAGACCAAGGTTGAACTTTCTGGCCACAATTGCAAAAGGTATGTTTGGTGCAGAAACAACACTTTGCATCGCCAAAAGAACACCATTCCCCACGGTGAAGCATGGTGGTGCCAGTATCATGCTTTGTAGTTGCTTTTCTTCAGCTGGAACTGGGGCTTAAGTCAAGGTGAAGGGAATTATGAACAGTTCCAAATACCAGTCACTTTTGGCCCAAAACCTTCAGGCATCTGGTAGAAAGATGAAGATGAAGAGAAATTTCACCTTTCAAAATGACAATGACCTCAAGCATACAGCCAAATCAACAAAAGAATGGCTTCAACAGAAGAAAATTAAAGTTTTGGAATGGGCCAGCCAGAGCGAAGACCTAAATCCAATAGAAAATCTGTGGGGTGACCTGAAGAGGGCTGTGCAGAAAAGATGCCCTCACAATCTGACAGATTTGGAGCACTTTTGCAAGGAAGAGTGGACAAATATTGCCAAGTTAAGATGTGCCATGCTGATAGACTCCTACCCAAGAAGACTGAATGCTGTAATTAAATCATAAGGTGTTTCAACAAAGTATTAGTTTAAGGGTGTGCACACTTGTGCAACCAGCTTATTGTACATTTTTTATTTTTTATATTTCCCCCCCAACAGATTTGTTTGTTTTTCAATTGAATTGTACAGGTTATAGGTCACATTAAAGGTGGGAAAAGTTTTGACATGATTTCTTGTGGTGTCATTTATTTATATCACAAATAACTGGCATTTTAACAGGGGTGTGTAAACTTTTTATATCCACTGTATATGTATGCATGTATTCACAAATCTATACATAACAGATCAAGGGGCAACATAATTGCATTCAGCTTAAGTGTATGGGCACTCCCAGTGTGATTGTCAGTACTTAGAAAGTGACTCCAGCCACATCTACCTGTACCCCAGTATGTAATTTTTTGTGTTACAGACACTGACATCTGTCTCTGTTTCTGCAGTACTGCACTTCACTCAAAATGTCCATGGCATTCTCCAGCTGTCTGATGTAATTAATATGTGACAGATGGTAATAATGTTACACCACACACAAACTGACAGTCTGTAACAAAAAAAAACATATAATACCTCATATGCAAAAAGATTTGGATACGTCTAGATTAGAACCATCTCAGCCACACAAGCTGCCAGGCAGAAAGGACTCATTCATGACATAGTCAACAGCATACATATGTACGTTATTCCTGCATTAAGTGATACATACAAATGTATGATCAATTTCTATGTTACTGCTCTGAGATTGCCTGGCCTGCTGATATACCATTAATGAGTTACTGTTAAAGCAGTTATATGGGAACACTGCTGCGTTGGGGGGTGGGGGAACACCACCACATGTTCTAATGGGATACACAATTCCAAATACCACGAGACCCCACTGTTTAACATCTCCCTTGACTGATGTAGTGAATATTCCAACCATGAGGCCTAGTAAATATTAAGGAAGACATACTAGTGGACTGCATATCCATGATTCCAGGGAGTAGCTAGCATCCCCCAGTAAATGGCTGTGTGGGATATCCCCCTTAGCAAACATCTGGTACAGCTGTGATGCATGCCTAGATATGGGAGTCATGATAACTGCCAGGTCTGCGAACACACACATTTAGGATAATCCCCTGGGTATTGCACACAACCTGGCAGTTGATGGAGTGGTACACTTTGCGGTTGATGTAGATTCTACCCTCCTCACTGGGTGGGGCCTTGATGTGTACATGAGTACAATCAATGGCACCCAGTACGTCAGGGTAGTGTGCTACATGGTAAAAGTGTTGCATATTGTGACCCTTGTCTCAGCATTGAGGGGAAAAGAAATGTGCTCACTGGTATGTGGTAGCATGGCATCCATGAACTGGTGCTGTACACTGGATGCAGATGCCTGTGAGACCCCCATCATGTCCCCAGTTGGCCTTTGGAAAGTACCTGTAGCTATTATCCTTAGGGCTACACATACCTTTGATTCCACTGAGATGGGTTCCCCCTCTGTTGGCTCTGGGTCTGATTTGAGGATGGCAGAGCTCAGTAAGTTCCTGTAGTATGTCCCGCATCCACCCTGTAGTGCTCTACAGTCTCCAGCTTTTGTAGCTCCTGGTAGGTTACTCTGGGCCTAAATTCTCTTCTCCTTCTCTGTCTAGACCTGTTATCAGCAGCACCAGCAGCACTGACTTCAGCATGTAGCACATACAGATGTAGCAGACCTGCAGCAACCCCTAGCATTATCTTAGTTAAAATTCCCAAGTCTGTACTCCAATGGTGCAAACTATTGGGGAAAATCAGAATATAGGGTGCATGCATACCTTATACAGCTCTGCTGTAGGTGCAGAATGTGTGATTGGATAACTATGATGCATTCCAACTGCCTACAACATAATTAACTTAATTTCTAGCCCTATTTCAGTGTGCAACATCGTGCACAGTTCCGCGGCATGCAGCATAGCTTAAACAAAAGTCAAAACTAATTGAATACATCTGGTTTTCAGACACGCTCAGAAAGGTGGCCTGTCATGCAAACACATGCACCAAAGCTTAAAGGAGCTTAGAAGTCAGTGGACACCACCTCCTCCGATGTCAGCTACATCTAGTGTAAATATCAACATGGGTCTAAGCCTACACAAAGAGTATATGCCAACACGATTACCCCATTCTGCTATTCAGCAACTCCATCTCATTTGCATACATATCTGTGCTCACAGCCTGGAAACTATACGCTTCATAGCCCTACCATGTTAGCAACAGCACCAATGCATTATTGGAGGAATCCCACGCAATGTTCTGTAATACATTTCTGTCATATAATATCAATTTCTTTTTTTTTCAATATTTTTTTAACATGCCGAGGTTATTAAAAAAAATTAATTTAACTTATTTCCTTTAATTTTCTAGAAGCCACGGTGGTACAGCGGTAGCATTGTTATCTCACAGCAAGAGGTTCTCCTGTTCGATTCACAGCTAGAGTGCCTTCTGTGTGGAGTCTGCATGTCCTCCCCGCGGTCGAGTGGCCTTTGAAAGACGTGTGAATGGGCGTGCCTTTGCTGAAGGTTGGGCATCGGGCTGGCAACTCGGCACCATAAAAATCGACTGCCAATCATTAGCGGACCGGAGTTCTGCTGTGGCGACCCCTAACCGGGAAAAGACAAACAAACATTTCCTTTAATTTTCCAACATACAGGATAATAGTTTCTACTAGTTTCACTCATATGTGTATGTGGTATTACATTTTCAGGGGATTAATGTCCTTATATCTACAGTTTTACACCCCCTTTTGTCGGTCTACAATCCTGTACAGGGAATTTTTCTGCGGACACTACAGAGACTGACATGGGGACTGAACAGATGTCTATCTGCTTGTTGGATCACTCTACCTGCCTCATTTGCATGAGATTCACCTGCTTATGAGGCGATTTGCATGCCTCAGATGTTTCTGTGTTTGCATGTGCGTGCCCGCTGTTCCACAGCGCTTACTGCCCCCGAGAGCAACATCTATCAGAGAAAGAATAATTGTAACTGTGTCTGTCTTCATCTCTGGATTCAGATGCTCTGCAGAAGCTATCAGTTACAAGTTCCATGTAAACAGCAGAATGAGTGTATTGATTTTTGAACTCTGGTGCATTGTTTTCATAAATTCATTTCAACTTAAACACTAAATCTTAAGTCTATTAAAAAGTAATTTTCAGTATTATTACTTGTTATCAACAGAAGAGAAATCAAATACATATCTGGACTGGGCTTTGCATGCTTTATTATATAATTAATAAATATGGAACTGTGATAAAATTATTATGAAACTACTTGTCACAGCTGAAGAGCATGCAGGTTCCTTTATTACTGCAGGGATTTTCCAGCATAAAAAGGGTAGGGTGAAAAAGCACACTGTATGTAGTTGAATGAAGGCTCAGTATACATCACTAATAAAAATTAATAGACAGCTCAAGACAATAAAAGTTATTAATCCATAGTTATACATGACCACAAACATCATCTGAGAACTCTCTACATGTGAGTATAATGGGGGAGGGTAAAGCACATGTAATGTGTAATATTTTTGTTCTGCACAAATTCCAAGCACCTGTCACATTAGCATAGGTTTACAAGAGAAAGAGGTAGTGTGAATTTTCACAAGTTATTTTCACACAATTACAAACATTTCACAGGGAATGTTTGCATGTGGTGTGTATTGTAAGGACACTAAGAACATGCTGACGTTAATTCCATGCCTTTGAGTGAACGCACTGACAGGCACTTCAATAACTGCTAAATATAGATAACATGAATTATTACCTCTTACATCTACATGATGACAGATACAATTTTGGCAGTGTCTGTATGGCACAGCAAAGCACTTGCACCATATGATGTAATGAATTTATTTTTAAATGATTAAGAACTGCAGTAATAATACTTATACGTCTGGAGATACTGCTGAGTGGACATTCGACTTTAAGTGAAAAATAGCAAAAAGAAGGTCATGCAATCTTTTCCACTAAGATGGATGTGATTTTAAATATCATTTGAGGGTCGTTTGCATAACAGCATATCAGTAGGACAACAAAGCCCTTGAAGTATGTAATATTTTAATAATTAGTAATTTCTTACACCTGTTATATTATTATAGGTAGACAGAAGAAACTGATGGCACAAATATGCATCACTTTCCTCTGGATAGGTACAAATATTATTTGGGAGTGTGTGTGTGTGTGTGTGTGTGTGTGTGTGTGTGTGTGTGTGTGTGTGTGTGTGTGTGTGTGTGTGTGTGTGTTTTTGTGTATGTGTGTGTGTTTGTGCATGCATGCTTAGAAACAAACAGCAAACTGAAAATTTAACCGAACAATTAATTTTGCAAGTTTAACTGAAGATGAGACCCACTGTAGTGCATCAATAAAACCTGATGAGAACTCTAGGCAAGATTACTTTTGATGTTTTATTTTTGCATGGTTACATATATCATTTTGGCAGTGTTTGGATTAGTAACTTAGTCACTTTCACTATCTGTCAGTCAAAAAAACAGTAAAGAGTACAAAGATGGTGGAAGACTTTTTAAAACAGTATGGAATTCTTTATTACACTGCTAATGACTGGAAACCTTTTTTATGTGGTATTACACTGCTAATGACTGGAAACCTTTTTTATGTGGAATTTCAAAAAGCAGATACTGAGTTTTGAAATATTATTTCTGCATGATTGCAAATATCACTTGAGGGCTCTTTATATCAGCTGATGGCTCTTTATGTGGGATTTACATACAGGGCAGAAACGCTCTCAGAGTATAAAGCAGCTTGGATAGACAATTATTCATTGATGCCTTATCATAAGCAAAACAGAAGAAAATTTTACTTTTATTACTTATTTTTAAATGAATATTATTGCATAAAGAGTGACCCTCTCCTGTCTACTGACCAAAATCACTCCCATGGCATAGAAGGATAAATACCTGACTACGGCCTCACCAACCCAGGTTTGACTAGTGGATTGAGCGACTGGAGTGGAAGAGAGGGATGGACATTACCATCCCAGGGTGGGTAGGTGGACCTGCAGGTGTCTCTTGTGTTTATCTCTGGTGGATGCTGGAGATGGCAGACTGGTAGGCATGCCCACAGAAGGGGAACAGGGTGGATAATTGGTTGACCTACTGCAGAGGTGGGGTGATACACCACACCTCTGCACTCCACTCTTGCCATTGGGCATGCCACTAGATCTACAAAAGGGAGGGTGAATTACATGGGTAGGACCTATAAAGTAACCCCCCCCCAGTTGGATGTATGACAGGGTAACTCCCCTGGATGCCCTATGGCTCCTTGCTGGCCCCAGAGAAATATGTATATTTCGGTATTGGATAGGGGTAGATTGGAGTGCTGGCAGACCCAGCAAGGATGTGGGAGACTGGTACAGTTGTCCAATTATCTTATTGACAATAATCTTCTCTGTTTCTGAATAATGAAACTCTAACAATGCTATAATATTACAGTTAAATTTGCTACCTTGGCTTCTGCTCATATCACAATACCACTGCAACAGTAACATTACTACAGTACCACTACTACTACTCTACCGCACTCTGTAGACACATACCATCAAGAAGTTAAGAAACACTGGAAATATGGTTTCTGCTGTATGTCTTGATATATCAAAGGCATTTGACATGGCCTCCCACTCAAAACTGCTGCATAAGCTGGCTTCTCTATGTCTCTGACAATTTTCAGTCTCCTGGTTTCGCAGCTACCTAACAGATAGATATCAGGCAGATGATAAAATGAATTTTCAGACTTTCTTCCTGTGACTATAGGAATACTTCAGGGATCCATATTTGGCTCACTCCTCTTCAGGATATTCATCAATGATGTACATCTAGCAGCTGAACATGACGCTATGTTTCAGTATGCAGATGAGTTAAACATGGCACTGTTTCATTATGCAGATGAGTTAAACATGAAGCTGTGTTTCAGGGGTCTATATTAGAATCTCGAAAGGACAAAACTGCGAATGCTCATATGAGTGAAAATGGAAAACATCAAACTCCTTATTGTGGGGGGCTGCACCCCCACACCCCCTGCTAACTATATATTCCAACTCTGAGATCGCACCACAGTGAGGAAAGGGCAAATATTCCACTATCCACTGTACCGCAATCCCAAAAGACCCCCTTCAATGTCCGCCATTTTCACTCAAATGAGCATTCGCGGTTTTGTACTTTCGAGATTCTAATATAGACCTATGTTTCAGTATGCAGACGAGTTAAACATGATGCTATGTTTCACTATGCAGATGAGCTGAACATGACGTTATGTTTCAGTATGCAGACAAGCTGAACATGATGCTATGTTTCACTATGCAGACGAGCTAAATGTGACGCTATGTTTCAGTATGCAGATGAGCTGAACACAACGCTATGTTTCAGTATGCAGACAACTCTGCATTTGTTTGTGGTGCACCAACTCTACCTAAATTGTAAATATTAACTCACAAAGCCTTTACCTCAAAGGATCCCAGTTAGACAACTCTCACTTCTTTTTACCCTCCCCAAGACTTAATTTTTTTCTTTTCACTCACAGTGGAAAGCTTCCTTTAATATTACATCTTGAAATAATGCAAAAATTTACCTAGTACAGGAAACAAAGCTTTTGGATGTCATAATAAATGATGCTATGAAGTTTGATTGCCACATATAAATAACAGTAAAAAAAAAACGTAAAAACTCAGAATGCTGTAGACATCCAACTCATATCTTATTAACTCAGATAAAATCTACTTATTCCCAGCATTGTTATATGCTTCACAAAGGTTTACAAATCTGTAAACAATCCAAAGACTGAAACTCAAACAATATTATAATAAAATAGCTAAATTTGCTACAAGTCTCTCTTATAGAGCCCATCACTGCCTGGCCCTCAAGTACCTAAAAGGGTCTGAAGTGCTGCTCACTCTCTGCAGGTCTACCCCTCCCTCCAGCTGGTCCCATTCATCTCACTGCCTGTTGTACTTCCTGCTCAACTAAGGACATACAGAGTCTACAGTATAAGAATTGAAACCTACCTTTAAGCTAATGTAGGTGTTTTTCCTGAGATAATACCTGTGAACTTCAATTTACTGGCATATTACTACCTATAGTAGCTAATGTAGGTGCTTTTCCTGTGATAATACATGTTAACAATTTCAACTTTATTGGCATATTACTACCTATATTAAGTGGTGTACACTCGCAGGGACAGCAGCTGATAGTGCTCCCCCTTTTTTCCCACTCCTTGCCTTGCTCACTTTCTGCCACTAGGTGGGAGTAAAAGACCACTCTTGGAGGTTATTCCATGTACTTACAAGGCTCAGTCAAGCTGTTCCTCCCATGGAGACTCTAACTGAATCACTGTCTCCCAGCTGAAAGTGCTGCTTACATAGCATAGCATACTGCTGCTGTAATAACAAAAGCACCCTCAGAAACTAGCAGTCACAGCAATCACTTACTTATCATTCTACAGTTTCATTGGCAATTTTCACTGATAATGTTTTCCTTAGCAGTTGGTGGACTGGCTCTGCCCTCTCTGTTCGCCCTTCAGGCTCACTCCACTCCCCTACCCTATCCCCTTTCGCACTCACCCTTGCACCCCCCCAGATTTATACGTAGCAGTAATTCCACTCCTGCAAACAAGTTTCACTCGCTCACACAATCCACTTCTGTCTGTATCCTCATTGACAGCCTCCTCCCCTCTCTTCCACAGTCTCCACCCATAACAGTACCTTCCACACTCCAAAACCTTTCTAAATCCATTTTACAATATGGCACATCCTACATACTCCACTCTCCTCCATCTGTTTCTAACTCTTGCCCTTAGCCTACTAATTATTATTACCACCCCCAAATCTACACTTCACCCACAGCTAGTATATCGACAGCCTCTCCCCTATGCAGTGACAAAGCATTAAACAGGTTCCATAATATCTCACCTAGCCTACTCGAATACCATTTCATTCATCAAAACTAAAAATACTGCCCTATGCCACTATAAATAAAAAAACTCTACCACTATATAGCAACCTATAAAAAAAAAAAAAATTCTTCCAAAACACTTGCTTAACAACCAAAACAGAATATCCTTATGTGGTGGCATCAACCCCCCCCAACCCAGGACCCTCAGGCATAACTACAGTCAACCAAACTCCATTTTCTAAATATCTACTCATAGTGTCTAACAAAATTGCAGACTTCCATGCTTGGCTAACACAAAACACCCCTGACATCCTAGCAGACACCAAAACCTGGCTAACCCCCCAAATCCAAGATATTGAAATAACACCCCCAGGTTATAACATTCTATGGAAAGACAGAACCAACAAAAAAGGAAAATGAGTATCCCTAATCTATGCTGACTGCTTCACAATGCTACCCTTCCAGAAAACACTCCCATCATTTTCAAATGCTGAAATCCGAACAGGAACCCTAAAAAATTAACAAATCTAAACAGCTATGCATAGTTAGTCTGTATATCCAACCAGGACAAAATATACAAAACCCTTGAGGACATCCTTTCCTGGATGTCAGAAATATTTGTAACAAAACTATTATTATGGGAGATGTAAACATCAAGTAGCAAGATTTAATAACTGACTCCCAACAAACAGCATAAACCTCTACAAGTTCACCCAACTCATCACCAGCCTACTAGAATGCTCAATAGCAATACACCAGGGGTCACCCTCGACTGGATCTTAGTTTCAGATCCACTTAAATACTCAAATCCAAAGACCCTATCCAATATACTCAGCAACCACTTACCTGTTTTCACTTATAGAGCCACTCCACATATATCAAAATCTCATAACTATAAAGCCACCAGAAACCTAAATCATTTTGATAAACAAGAATGCATCAACATTCTGAAACTCTTAAACTGGCGCCCACTTAACACTCTCCCATTGGATGATGCCGTATACTATTTTAGTAAGATATTTCTAAACATACTCAACAACATAGCCCCTCCTCTTCCTAGAAGAGTAAAATCAAACCACGCCCCCTGGCTAACAAAGGCCACTAAACACCTCCTATAAAACAGGGACAAGGCCTGGAAAGAATGGTATAAAAACAAAAATTAATGTAACCTACGTAGATACACACAGTTACAAAACAAAGCTAAAACGCTAGTGTGTGTACTGACAAGAGAAACTATTTCTCTAACCAACTGAGTAACCATAGAAACAACCCAAAACAATTCTGGAAAAGCATCACTAATCTCCTTACCCCTGGCACCAAACAAAACCCATCACCATGCCCAGAAAAAAACATCACAAATAGCCACTATGCTCAACTCACATTTTATAAATAGCATATACAAATTAAAAACAGATTCCTCTCCCTCTACCCTCACACTATCAAATTCCTTTCCCCCTCCTCCTCTACCCCTCAAAAGCAGTCCTCATGTAGAAAGATCCTGTCCCCCAATAGACAATTCTTCTCCCCTTGACCAAACTAATATTAGACCATCTAGCCTTTTCTCACCACAACCAATACCAACCACAGAAATTCAGAGACTCCTCAGAAAATTACAACCATGCTCTCTCCCTTCTGATGACCTCACACCAGAATACTTAAAACTTGCTGCGGAGGCCATAGCATAGCCCGTTAACATTCTGATCAACTGCTCAGTTACAGAATCCTATGTCCCGAACCTCTGGAAAAAATCCATCACCACCTCACTTTACAAAGGAAGTAACTTCAGTGAACCCTCTAACTATCGTCCAATCTCTATCCTCTCCCCACTATCTAATCTCCTCAAAAAGTGTATTCATAAACAGTTACTTCACCATCTCACACACAGCAACCTACTCACCCCCATGCAACATGGCTTTTGCCCCTCACATCGCACAAGCTCTGCACTTATCTCCTTCATGGATAGTGTACAGAGATCCATCTCAGGTAATATTACTTCGGTACTACTATTAGACATGTTGAAGGCTTTCGATACAGTATCACACAAAAAACTTCAACACCTTTTTGATATTGGCTGCACCCAACCCACCAATGGTTTAATAGCTACCTCACTAACAGGCAACATTGTGTAAAATGGCAAAATACCCTATCAGAATACCAAACCAACCAAACTGGAGTACCACAAGGGTCCATACTTGGACCTTTACTCTTTAACATATTTACCAACAACCTTCACACTGCTTCTCCTGTTACCTCTATTGTCCAATATGCAGATGATACTACCATCATCTCCTCCTCAAATAACCCACAACACCACCAACAAATAACCCAAGATACCTCAATCGAAGCCTAGTTAACCGAATTACAACTACTTCTTAATGCCAAAAAAACAAAATCTCTACTCTTCACAGCAAAACCCCTCTCACCTGACTCTCACTTTCATATTTTCTCCCAAAGCAACACAGAAATTGAAATCATATCCCATGCTAAACTATTAGGTATAACCATTGACAATAAACTTACATTTGAACACCATATTAGTAATGAAATTAAAAAGCACAACTTCAAATTAGGAGCCCTGTATAGACAAACATTTTATAGACAGCACCACCAAAAAATCTCTCACCAACACTAACTTTCTCCCCTCCCTATTATACGGTGCCCCCATTTTTACTAACCTTCACTCATGTCTACAAAATAAGCTCCAGTCCTGCTACCATAAAATCGCCAAATTTGCCACAGGCAGCTCATACCGCTCACATCACTGCCAAGCCTTAAATGAATTAAACTGGCTGCAATTTCCACATCACCTTAACCTCATTCAACTGCCCATAGCACATAAAATTGTCGACAATCCAAACAACTACCCTGCCGTTAAGAACATTTTAATACCCTATAGCTCCACCAGAATCCTTCACTCTGAAAATAAACAACTCATAACTGTTCATGTACCAAACAAAAGAGCTGGACACTGCCTTTATTTTATACACTGTCGCTAAACTATTGAACTCACTTCCAACCAGCATAAACACCATTAGCTGCTTCAACAAATTTAAACTCACCCTAAAGAACTACCTACTAAATACTAAAATCCGTCTCTGCATCTATCCAAATAGATAAACATCCTTCTCCTTGAGCCTTCCTCTAGTTTACATCAATCTTTACCCATCAAAACAAGTAGGAAACTCTTTTTGATCTATAAGTTATTTTAAACAACTCTGTTCTTACTATAAGTCTCACTAACCTTAACTATCATTCTAACCCTCATCCCTTTAAAACTATCATTCTAACCCCATCATCCCTTTAAAACTACCCCACTAGTGATTTTTCTTTCCCTTTATTAATTTTTTCAACCTAACACTACACCTTTAGCGATCTTTTCCTTTCTTAACTTTCAATCTATTTCAATATTTACAGAAAAAAGTATGTGTGTGTGTGTGTGTGTGTGTGTGTGTATGGATCTAGGACTTTTGATCGAAAGATCAAATGTCCGAATCCATTATCACCGAACATACTTTACCGAAAGCGCTTACGGTAAAGTATGTTTAAAAAACAATACAACATCAAACCTACTTCTATGCAGGGGGGCAAGCCCCCCTGCACCCCCACACCTCCCTACTTTAATATTCTCACTTCGAGGTCGCACTACAGTGGGGAAAAGGGAATTTTTCCCTTATCCGCACCGTAGTATGACTGGCACAACGAGCATACTTATCCAAAAGTGCTGCTTCGGTGAGCAACACTTTTGGTTAAGTATGTTTGGTGATTTCTGCTTCAGTGGAAAGTGCATTCGGGGATCTGTACGGATCCCATATATATATATATATATATACATATCTTGTAAATTACTGTTTTTCTCTCTGATATTGTAACTTCCCACAATTTATTAGATTGTTTCTCATTTTGTTATATTGTATTGTGTTGTACTGTAATTTCTGCAAATTCTGTAAATTCTTGTAAAATACTGTGCAATCATAAATGTGGTTTTGGGGCTTTTCTCCCCAGGCCTCCACTGAAAATGGACTACAGTCTCCATTAATCCCAACTCCTAGATACTCATAATTTAATATACAATCCAGGAAAATGCTCTGCCTTAAAAGGTATACCTCAGCACTGCCTTACAAGTAGCCCAGCACTACCATACAAGTACCCCAGCACATACCATACAAGTACAAATACCCCAGCACTACCATACAAGTACCCCAGCACTACCCTACAAGTACCCCAGCATGTTCCATACAAGTACAAATACCCCAGAACTATCATACAAGTACCTCAGCACTACCCTACAAGTACAAGTACCCCAGCACTACCATACAAATACCAGTACCCCAGCACTACCATACAAGTATCCCAGCACTACCATAAAAGTACATATACCCCAGCACTACCATACAAGTACCCCAGCACTACCACACAAGTACAAGTACCTCAGTACTACCATACAAGTACCCCAACACTACCATGCAACTACCCCAGCATTACCATGCAAGTACCCCAGCACTATCATACAAGTACTAACATACAAGTACCCCAGCACTATCATACAAGTACCCCAGCACTACCATACAAGTACCCCAGCACTACCATGCAAGTACCCCAGCACTATCATACAAGTAAAGCCTTATACTTCCAAAATGAAATATTACTGAAAATGCACCAGGAGATGCCTTATAAACAAACTGTTTCCAAAATCTGGAGAGCTATTCTCCACCCCTTCAGGCAACATGACAACCTATAAACTTTAAGCTAAATCCAAAACAATATCCTGGATAATAATAGCCTTGCTCATGCATATTTCCAAGACAAAATGCTCCTCTCTTGCTTAAAATACTCTATCGTGTGCTTTGCTTCTCTACTCTCTACTACCTACAACTCTTTAAACCTGGGAATATAATATCCAAAATACTATTAACTCCCCATCCTATAGTTTTCTTCCTCTGTTTTCCACTATCCATCTCCATCTTTAACTAAAGTTTCTCAGTCCTGATCACTTTATGAACATTTAATGTATTTATACTGTTTATATTACATGACTGTGTGCATCTTTGTATTCTAAGTTCATTATCTGCTTTAACTTACTGCTATGTTCTTTACCTAATGTGTTTGAATTGCATTTCCTCTTTGTGTTCTTGTTAATCATTCTGTTATGTGGACTTTTTTCCTCATGCCCGTCAAACTATCCCAGTTAACAAATGCAAAATAAATAAATAAATTAATAAATAAGTGCTTGCATTTTGGTGCATGGGCCACATGCTAAGAGCAAACTAATACTGAAATCAATCAATTCATTCTCTGCATTTGCTGGAAGTACAGAGCTGCAAATCAATGAAAACTAATTCCAAGGCATAGGCATTATGAACTTTGAGTTTTCACTTTTGCATGATCAGAAATAGCATTTGTATCATGGAACAACAGTACTGGTAATGAGGCCATCAACTAGTAAAGATTTACACTCCCAGAAGAAAATATTACTCAAAATGCATATTCTTTCATGATTAAGGACTCGGTGATTATGTTTATACATTAGCAGACTGGAGTTACATGGAGGTGTTACGTTATAGAAAAGAGTGAAATAATTGTTCTGCACTGACGGGACAAAATGGCACGTGATTTACAAATAAATGTAGTAAAAGGTACAAAGTGGTACAGTTCTTAAACATGCTGGGAATGCTTTACTGGAAATGATCTATCAAATTCAGCCGACCTACACTTGCCTTTGTGGCCAAGGGCCTATCTGAAAAAGTTTGAAAATGAATAGTTAACATACCGTACTAACAAATAAATACAGAATAACGGTAATTTCATAACTGTAACTGCAACTGCAACATTGTGATAAAAGGAAAGGGAGCTACTAACTCGGATCCCCTGATTTGTAATCACTGTATCTCATAACAATTGTGTGTTGTCAATGCAGTAGATGTCTTTATTAGGTAATAAATGTACCATCACTGATACCATGAGGGATGTTTTGATGTTACTCAAATAAACGGTTAGTACTTGTGAGACTATGGACTCCTTTTCACAAGATTAAAGGAACTGCATTGAACTGAATCAGTTTTATTGCTGTTGGAAGTTCACATTACATTACTGTTTGGAAAGGTTAAATTTTTTTTCTCAGTGTTCTTTTGGGCATCCTTCAAATCACTGTGAATGGTCCTCACTGAAGGATGGATACAAATACAGCTAGGAGAGCCCTTGCGTGTTATATCTCCTGCCCAGAGGGAATTTTAGTAAGTCACTGTTTATTCATTCACAGTGAAAGACACTTCTGTGCCTTACCCTTTCTTCATGCTCATTGACTCGTACAGCCACTGGTACGTGTGCACCAGTAATACAATACATTCTGATTGTCTTTTGTCCTGATTATATTAATAGCATTATTGTGACTGTTACATTACTGACGAAGGCACATCAATTGGCAGTTAATAATCTCATCAATGTAGTTTGGTTAAGGGATACTGCAGGTATGACTGTAGTTGGTAAATTATTACTTATCTGCAGCTACTGATACTGACTGTACAAATGGCCAAAATCTAGCCATGTGCTCTATTGGTCTTCCACCAGATTTTAGTGCACATGCTTCTAGGGAGCCTGCAGAATCTTGCTTTCTGAGAAAACATGTGCAGCTCAGAGGTAATATAACAAAATAGCAGTGCTATGATTATTATAATGATCTACAGAATATTTGGAGGACATTGTGAGGCAGAACCTATATGTTAACTTCACTCATTTGCCACAGTACACAAACAATGCACCATTACCAACAGTACATCAACAATACACCAGAAGTACACCAATGGAACACTAATACACTAACAGTACAACAATATGCCAACAGTTCAACAATGAATTAACAAAATACCAATAGTACACCAATAATACACTTACAGTGCACCAAGAATACATTAGCAGTAAATCAACAATACCGCAACAGGAAACCAATCGTACAACAACATCAATATAACAGTTCACCAACAATTCACCAAGAGTACAACAAAAATACACTAACAGTGTACCAACACAACACCAACAGGAAACCAATGTTACAACAATACAACATTATACCAGCAACAATACACTAACAGTGCGCCAAGAACATACCAGAAGTAAGCCAGCAATACACCAACAGTAAACCAATGGTACAACAATGATACAACAGCAGTACACCAGCAATATACCAAGAGTATAAAAACAATACACTAACAGTGCACCCAAAATATACCAACAGTAAATCAATGGTACAACAACAATACAACACCTGTACACCAACAATACACCAAACGTAAACCAATAATACACCAACAGTAAAATGACGAAACACCACCACCACAATACAACAATATACGAACAATACACCAACTGTAGAACAATAATACACTAACAGTGCACCAAGAATAAACCGATGGTACAACAGCAATACAACAACAGTACACCATCAATACACCACCAGTATGACAACAATATACCAACACAGCAATCATAGGAAAAAGAAGGTTATTCGACTAGATGCCCATAATGCTTTGTCAATGACCTCTCTCAGGCTCTACCAAAGTTTTCCAAGAGTGCAAGGTGTATTTTAGAGCATTTATACAATTGTCTAAGCTGTATCTAAAGGTCATCATGAAGTTACATTGCTTAATATGCAAAGGGAATCTATCTCAGAGGAAGAGGAGGCACAGGGTAATGAATCCATCTCTCCATTTAATTTTGTTTATTACCTGATGTAAACTGAGATCTCTTGTTCTGGTGTTGGCTACATTATTTGATATAGCAAAAAAGAAGAGATCACAGATAATAGGGTTACTGAGTGCATGGTAGGCAAGGCACAGGTGTCTCCTCAAGATATTATACAACATGAGTGCAGGCAAAGTGATTCCAGCCTTTCATGATAACTAATAGTTTTGAAGTCCAATATCCATTTTATTTGTAACCTTTACAGTTTTTCAATTTTTTTGATGTATCTAGATGTGCCAAGGAGATACATGCCAAAGGGTACATTAAATTCTATGATAACTAGGACAGAGTGCAGGGGAACAATAACTTCCTTCATCTTAGATGAGACACCTTTTGTGATTAATTGTAAGATGGTACACCAATAAGCACATCAACAGAACACCAACAGTACAACATGAATACATCAACTGTAAATCAACAATGTACCAGCAATACAGTGCGTCTGTGTGTGCATGTGTATATGTATGCAAATGCACATGTGTGTGTATGTGTATACACATGAGCTCAGCTTGTAAATGCATATAAGCACACACACACAAACACCCACCCATAAATCGCTGGGCCTAACATTGCAAGCCCTTCTCCTGCAAGGTGCCTGTTGTCACTGAATGAGTGAGTGTAAGGCATAGCAATACCTGAGTGAGTGTAAGGCATAGCAATTCCTGAGTGAGTGTAAGGCATAGCAATGCCTGAGTGAGTGTAAGGCTTAGCAATACCTGAGTGAGTGTAAGGCATAGCAATACCTGAGTGAGTGTAAGCATAGCAATACCTGAGTGAGTGTAAGGCATAGCAATGCCTGAGTGAGTGTAAGGCATAGCAATGCCTGAGTGAGTGTAAGGCATAGCAATACCTGAGTGAGTAGCAATACCTGAGTGAGTGTAAGCATAGCAATACCTGAGTGAGTGTAAGGCATAGCAATACCTGAGTGAGTGTAAGGCATAGCAATACCTGAGTGAGTAGCAATACCTGAGTGAGTGTAAGCATAGCAATACCTGAGTGAGTGTAAGGCATAGCAATACCTGAGTGAGTGTAAGCATAGCAATACCCGAGTGAGTGTAAGGCATAGCAATACCTAAGTGAGTGTAAGCATAGCAATACCTGAGTGAGTGTAAGGCATAGCAATACCTGAGTGAGTGTAAGCATAGCAATACCCGAATGAGTGTAAGGCATAGCAATACCTGAGTGAGTATAAGCATAGCAATACCTGAGTGAGTGTAAGGCATAGCAATACCTGAGTGAGTGTAAACATAGCAATACCTGACCTGCCTAAATAATGAGCTTCTGTTAACCACACTAAAAGTATTAGGAAGTTAGTATGGGGGAATAAAAGGGCCCTCAGCTGGATGGGAAAGCTGATAGACTGAGGGGTAGAAAAAAGATACAGAAATAAACATTGTATGATTGGCCTGTAACTGTAGACTTCATGCACTTTATGCAGTTTTATTGCAAAGTGGTCTTGTTTATAACACAGTGTGCCCTATTTAATGTACCCTTTATCTAGAATGCACAGGAAACTCAATATTAAAATAACAGAACAAAAAAAAAAGAACAACAGCAACACTAAATTACTTCTAGCTATGTCCTCAGCTGGAAGAAAAAAAACAAAACAAGATGCTGGAAATGGTTTATGACTTTCAGTTACATCTGTCTACTGGTCTGAAATAAAACACTGCCATTGTAGCTGTGTTAGGTGCGACTGTTGCTTTGACACATACTACATTTGTTTGTCCAAATGTGGCACTGTTCATAAAATGCATTAGTCCATCTAACATCACATAACCACATACCCTATCTATTTGATGTCCCCATAAGCATACACAATCCCTATCTAATGTCCACATAACCACATGCTCCCAGTTTATATAATGTCCACATATCCACACACTCCATGTCTAATGTCCATATATCTATATCTATATCTATATATATATATATATATATATATATATATATATATATATATACATGTACATATAGATATACATATATATATATATATATATATATATATATATATATATAGATATACATATGTATATATGTATATCTATATATGTATATATATGTATATATACATATATATATATATATATATATATACATATATAGATATACATATATATATATATATATATATATATATATATATATATATATATATATATACACACACACACACACACACACACACACACACACACACACACACACACACACACACACACACACACAATTAGTTAACCAATAATTTGTCAGAAAGAAACCAAATAATTTTACTCACATTTTACCAAAGGCAACACAAACATTACTCAGTCTTTTAATTTTTAAATCTTGTCCTTAGCCCACCTCAGCAATGACCATGGCTGTACATTATGAATGCCACACTCTCTTTCATATCAACAAAAATCCTAATATTTGTACTACTATAATCCTAAAAATGTTGAATAACACACATAAATTTAAAATGGGTGGCGAAAGCCAAACACATTCTGGCTAGGCTTATAAATGCCCTAGGGCAGATAGCCTAGTATGAACCTATGAACCTATACTAGTCTTCTAAAACCCAAATACGTACTAAACATTCCTTTCCATACCTAACACTGTAACTCCAGTGTTGCAAAGCTGTACCTGCCCCACAGATGACTTATGAAACCAAACGCTGCCAATATCATAGAGAGAAAGTATTAAAAAAAGGCAATCGGGACACAAACAGAAAAGAGAGGAACCAAGCTAAAACATACTAAGGTAACAAAAAGCTCTTGTAACAACTTACTGCTTACGAATAATGATGACCAAAGTTATTTGTTGAGCACAAATAGAGTCTTCTCAAACCAGGCAAGAAGGCCGAACCAAAACCTCTTCCTGAAGAGTCCACCAGCATGTAACTTCAACTCACATTTCATACAAACATCCAACTCTTTAATAAAATAAAGGACGTCTTTAGCACCATACTCCATAAACAGACATTCTGGTAGATTCTGCCTCAACATTCTAATAATAGAAAACATCAAAAAGTTATTAAAAGTAAAATTTATCTTGTAAGTAAATTGCACTCTTTTTCTTGTATATCATTCAATATAATAATTGTCGGCAATGTTTACCCTGTATTCTTACTATTTAATTTGTCTACAAAAGAGTCCAATGTCCTACTTCTGTTGAAACAATTATGGGGTTTGGATTTGGTTAGGTAGTGTTGATATTTAGTGTTTACATATAGAGGCAATCATATTTTATTCCTCACTAAAACAGCATCATCTTCCTCAAACTCTCAGACTATAGACCAATAGTTATTCTACCTTCCATCTCAAGAAATCTGGAAAAGTGCATTCACAAACAACTAATGTTCCACCTAACTGACTACAACGGACTCTTCTCAACCCAGCATGGATCCCAGTTTGGATGTGCCTTATTGTCATTCCTAAATATATTAAATCAAAAGTATAACCAATGAGAAATCATAGCATCCTTATTCGTGGAGCAGGCATGTGGCACTATATCATGTCAGCTAGATGTGGGCATATTATCTGACACTGATATAAATAGTAACGTGATAAACTGATTCAAAAGTTATCTCAGTCAGCGTACTCAATGTGTGCATTGGAAAATGTTTCTTCCTCTTACCTACCAACTACCTACCTACCTATTACTGCTGGAGTGCCACAAGGGTCCATCTTAGGCCCCTTACTATTCAATATTGGTTTGAGGCATACACACTATGAAATTTTCCTTGAGAGCAGTGTGAAGCTATGTTCTGTATGCATATTGGTATCTTTGTCAAGAACACAAGTGAGTTATGGAGACAGAGAACCAATCAGTTCAATCTAGTAAACCAAGCTTTGTGCACCTGTTTGCCTCTTTACCTGTCCTGCGTAGTAACACCGCTAGGGAAAGGGTTTCTAGTAAGGCTGGGTAAGGGGTAGTGGCAGGATTAGTTTAGCCTTCCATCTCACCTTTGACGTGTGCTAAACAACAATTAAAAGCATAAGTTAGATGTACAGTTACCTTATATACAAGAATGCATTATGAAGAACAGTGTATGTCTAATAGCAGTAACTCACAAATGAACAACAGTGATGCAACTCCTAGCAAGTAAACTCAAATAAATATGTGTCAAGATTAATGAAGAGGGACGATAGCCTGAACCTAACTAAAAGAATAACATATCCATATATTCCTATTTATATGGCACTCCTTTAAATAAATATTAAAATATTATTTGAAACACGTCTGAAACTCATAAGGTGGAGCATTCTTGAGTTTAGGCCTAGAGGATTCTAAAGCTCAGTCTTGCCACTGGCACAGAGGGTTAAGGCTGTAAGCTATAGCTTCTGTAATACAGGGTTTGATTCTCTTAGTCCTCATTTGCCTACTTTGTGACATTGAGCAATATGTTTAACCAGATGTTGCTCTCACATTTACTCTAAAAAGGGAGTGTGTCCAGTGGGCCTACCTAATTAACAAACTGGTATTATCAGATATATTGCTGTACTATACTTCAAAACAGATCAGAGGACAGGCTTAAGTGCATTATATATTATTTATATATATATATATATATATATATATATATATATATATATATATATATATATATATATATATATATATATATATATATATATATATATATATATATATATATATATATATCATTAAAGCCTTCATTGTAATTTACTTGGCATTTTATATGGAAAATAAAAAAGTACATATTGCTTGTTACTGCTATGTATAAATTAGAGCCGACGCTTAGACTAGGGCAAAAGTGCTCATCTGTTGTTTTAAATTAATACAACATGATTTAAACAAGCAAAGCCAGCCTGAATCCTGTTTTCTTATTTTTGATAAGAATGCAAAGTGATTTTTTTTTTCACGGCTCTTACATAAGAAGATGTAACAATGGTTTGTTTTTGTAATTTGTATGCTAATATCAAGAGTAATAATTCCTGTAAGACTAGTTTTCTTTTTTTTAATTTGTTCTTCCTAAAGGAAAGACTGCATCAACGTTAAGGCTGGAAATATACATTTTCTTGGTAGTAGGTTATGTTTTCTCACTCTCCTTACACCTACATATGTGTACACACACACACACATATATGCAGTATATCTAAAATGCTGAAAGGAATGTTGGATTCAAATCAGGATGCACTACAGCTTCCCTGATGTTTGCAGCAAAATTATAGTGGAAAATTAGAAACAAAGAACTACTCCAACAGGATATTCCTATGTTTGGACAAAGCGTATGACAAGACCCCAAGAAAGATGATTTTAGGCACTCTTATGATGCTTCAAAGCTCTGGAAACATTGGTAGGAGTAGAGCAGGCTATGTGCAAGGACCCCATGACACACATGGGAATGGTATACTGATCAATGCCACATGTGGGAACAGTGTTCTGACCAATGACACGTGTGAATAGTGTTCTGACCAATGTCACATGTGGGAACAGTGTTCTGACCAATACCACATGTGGGAACAGTGCTCTGACCAATGCCACATGTGGGAACAGTGCTGTGAATAACACAAGAGTTCCCAGAGTAAGTAGTTGTGCATAAGGGTTAATTTCTGAGCTCTCTGCTGTACATACTGGTGATGGAGTACATCAGCAAACAGGTCGGAGGAGATATATCAACAATGCTGCTGTATGCAGACAATATGGCTCTGCAAGCAGACTGTGAACAGAGATTTCTTCAAATGATAGGGGAGTGGGATGCTAAGCTGCAGGCATATTGGATGAAACTGTACATGGGTCATGGCAGCAAATGAGGAAATCAGAAGAGTCCAAAAATCAAGACAAAAGGGAAATTATGGAAGAGGTTAGCAGCTTCCAGCATGTGGTAGGTGAGGTTGAAGAAAGGACGTGAATGAGGAGGTCAAAGTTATAATTAGTGTCAGGGGTCGCATGTGACAGGAAAATGTCAAAGAAACTTAAAAGTGACATGTACAAAATCAGTGGTGTGACTAGTACTTCTGTGTGACACAGAACCCTTGGCAGTGAGGGCATAAGAGTTGAGCAAGCTTAAGATGATGGAGATAAAGTGCCAGAGACAGTAGGGTGCACACTGTGGGACAGATGAAGCAGTGAGGACATCAGAGCAGAAGCCATACACTCTCTCTTTGTAGAGAAGGTGAAGGACGACAGAGGACAGTGGTTTAATCACATGTGCAGGAAAGTAGAATATGACTTGGTGAAAAAAATTCAAAGACAAGAAGAAGACAAGATGAGGTGAGGATGTCCAGCCAGGAGATGGCTGGATTCTGTGACAAGTTCTGTGACAGTCAGGCTGACTGTTGAAGAAGGTGAGCGAGTGGCTTTGAATCAAGATAGGTGGGCAAGAGCTGATATAACATCCTTACCCCATGTAAAAATGGGAAGCAGAAGGTTGTTGGTGATGATGATGATCTAAACTTTTCAGGGTCACGGGAGGCCAGAGCTTATCCAGTGACATGCAATGAACATATGGCAGGAACCAAGCTTGAATGTCATGCCAAACCATTACAGGACCTATATATGTACTTGCATATGCACCTAATACACCCCTGGGGTAATTTGGTATTTTTTCAGTTTGAATATCTGACTGCTTTTTAAAAGCTGAGCAAAACTGAAGGTGCTAGTGAAAACAGGAAGGCTGTCCCAATTATATGAAGAAGGTATTCCAGCTGGAAACTCAAGCTGATAACCAAAGCCCAGGGAAGCAGCAATGCTAATGACTGGTACCCTGTTAGAATTACCAGTAACACTGACTTTCTTAAATGGATCATATCTACCACATGCTTGTAGACAGGCTCCCCAGAAGATATCCAGGGCCTGATTAATATTATCAACTTTAATGAAGGGATCAGTAGAACTGTTACTTGGAATGATCAGCCTGACAGATGTCAGTGGCTTACTTCTCAGACACTAAATACGACTAAGATGGGTGTGAAAACTGGATAATAATTTGATAGATGGTATATACTAAGTACAGAAGGAAACTTCTCTCATACCTGTATTTTCTGTTGTAGGGGTAGAACTAAGTGGGTGTTGTATATGGGCATGGTGTTCGGGAGTACAAGAACCCAAATTTGCACTGCTGATGAAATTTCATGCTCCATGTAAAAGGTCACTGCTATGGGAGAATGGCCTTTTCTCAGAAGTGCATATACTTTCTGTCTGAGGATATGAAAAGAAGCCATATGGTGAAAAGTTGTAGTCCTGCTTGTCTTACATGAAAAAAAAAAATCTCCGTGTGGTTTTAGAAGCAGTCATTTTACAATGATATTTTAAAAATGAACGAATGACCATGTAGTCAATCAACAAATTTAAGTGCTACTCAAAAAAGATGAAGCAAAGACTTTTTTTATAGGTGGCAGGGGATGATTCTTATCAACTACCATTACAAGTGATATGATGAAACAGGCAAAGTAAAAGAATGGCTGAAATGAGCAATCTGTAGCACATCTGAATTATATATCTGGGATTTTAATACTGAATTAAGTACAGCAAATTATAATTTTACATTAAACTTTTAGAGATCATTTTACATCAAAGCACAAATGCAAAGACCACACAAACTGTATCTGTACCAATTATTACCGGGGCACAACAATTTGCATTATAAAATAAATGATAACATACCTCCAAATTGTGTAGCATAATCTCTACAGCTAAAAGAGATATCCTAGGGACACCAATCTTATCAATATTGTTTATTGCAAGAAAACTATGACTAGAAAACTGAATCAACCACTCAGAATGCTGCAGCCAGTGAACAAAAAACACTTTAGATGTAAACAGTTCTTTCAGGGATAGCTGTTGGGTCAGATTTATTAGCACTTACACTTAGTGTACACAAAGTGTGCTAAGAGTACATGATCTGTATTCAAAAACATCCCTACCATGTTTTTGTGCCGTCAGGTCACTCAGAAAGATTATAGTAAGTGTACACATAGTCTACACTTTAGTAGTAACCTTTATGAATCCCCCTTGATATTTAAGGCTACAAGAAAATCAGTAGGAAAAACTAAAATTAGAAGGAAGAAGGCATGAGTAAAGTTTATGTTGTCTGTTCACTCAGAACAGTTTGCACTTAGTGTACCTAGTGTAGGTGTTATGAATCTGGCCCTGTATCTTTGCCTTATGACAGAGACAAGTGCTGAAAGTATTCTAGGGATACCGAGCAATGCAAGAGAGGTCCACGTCCATCAATGTAATCACTACATCAGTACACAGATGCAAAGAATTCTGAAGTTCGAATGCCAAGGACTGGGTTTCTGCATCCACAATCTTGTCAGGAAGCTCGTTTTAGATTTTTCAATAACTTTGTTGACTATCTTTATTGTCCCAGTGCTGAATAATGGAAATGACTGTGTCACTACTGGGGTTTTAGGGACAGAAGGGGCAGAGGGGAGGAACTGGTTGACACATGTTGCATTTGCTGGTGGTTAATTTGGCAGCCACGACTGTTAGCTCTCTTGCTTTACACCATAGTACGTGGATAGCTTATTAGAAGTATATCATTAAACACCACATGAAACCAACCTGAATGATTTAGTATACTGCCTGGCACTCAGAAAGAATATTAATTCCTTGCACTGGCCATTCCAATCACTTTTCTGTAAAATCCAGGCCAAGGTAACACATGAAGGTTCTGCAGTTGACAAAAGGTCATTCGTTTGCTATATAAGGTATAAACTCCACTTTAAAGCAAGGCCTTGCCAGTAACCCTAGGCTCATATAAAAGGGTAGGTAAAACAATTTAAATTGAATTTATCCATACACCTTTAGCATTATAATTTTGTTAACACTCAGAAGTCATCCAGCAAAGTTATGAACTGCTGTGCTATTCATTTTCATTATGAGCCATATTACAGCTGGTATTAAACTACTTTGACTAATTAAATATCTCTTACACTATGATGTTTCACATTAATTTTCCAGAAATAAATACTAACACGTTTTGAAATTACTCTGAACAAGTTCCCTTATGCAATGATAGCACGGTTTTGCTAGTGTACCTTGCCAAAGTGATACACTGCTAACTATTTAATAAAGAGTGACAGAGACAGACTTATACTTTGTACAGACAGAAGGTAAATAACATAAGCAGAGCCTGATAACAAATATGTTGAGGGAATTTGAAACTTTAACAATGCATTACAAATATACAGAAAAGAAAAAAATAATACATATGTGTTGCCAAAATATATATACATTTTAATAAAATATTCAGCAATTTCATTGCTATTAGGTTGAAAGACAGAGGTAAAATGTCACTTATGCAAATTTTAATACAAAATGGACCATGCACCAAATATTTTGTTAAAGGGATTTAAGCCTAAATTTGAACATGAGACTGGTGGTTTAATAATTTACCTAATTCATGTATTTTATTTTAGAACACTATAATTCTAAAGTATGACCAGTAGGTGGCACCATTCTACTACTTTTACTTCAGCATACTGGCTGGTACTGAATGACTTCTGTTTCTGGAAGGGATAGTAGATTAGTTTCAGCTGACTGGTATTAAAACGAGCTTTATATTCTTAGCCATTTAAAGCCATGAACCTAATCTGTAATGACTCATGGACAGAGCTTAATATTTAAGAGGTTGTTGTTTCAAAACAGTAATGTACGATTAAAATATCCTGTAAGGATTAGGCTAAATATGATAAACCTCCTTCACTTGAAATCAGCTGTTACAGAATGTAAGCAGATTTAGGCAGAACTGTGGGATGTTGTTTTATTGGATAGTTTCCTTAGGATTCAGTTGACTGAATATCCTAGACAAACTTGTCCAATTGTTGTCATTGTTACATCTGTAGCTTAAGCCTGCTTTATTCTAGTTCTTTTACATTATTATACCTTATAATTCACAGTTAAATTGAAAAACTTTAATGTTAAATTTAGTTCAGCAGGTGCCAAATATATTGTTTGCAGGAGTGAGGTATAAATGTATATCTGTGCAATGTCCAATTTTTTGTTTTTATTAACTGTTTAAACCCATTACAGAGGTGCTTGTTTTCAGGTGCAACTGTAAGAATATTATCTGGTTAAATGACTTGCGCAGAATCACATGGTTTGCAATTGGAATTTGTGGAAATCAATCCCAAGACTTCTCAATGAAGCTTATTAGGAGTTTATAGCATTAATTTTCTAAGCAGTGGCTGCTTCTATTTCATTTTGTTGGAGGGGCATAATTGGGGCACAGTAGTTAGCTGTTGAGGCATATGAACACCAAAAAATACAAAAGAAACATACATATAACCCTGTAACCAAATGAAATATCTTAATAGCTTTTGTTTTAGAATATTATGTCATTACCCACAGCTACTACACAATGTACTTTTGCAAGTAAATTCAGATAAAATTAATCAAATATTCTATATTAATAGACTGTCCAAACAAATCTTTCAGAACCTTGCACTTGGCCTTTCTTGAGCTATATCTATGCATGCAGATTAATCTAATTCTGACTCTCTAAAACTCCATTGCCCCTAATCAGGCCACCATTCCCTAACCACCACTAACACACCTGCTAACCATTTGAAATGTTGAGACAGTCCTGAAACATGGAGACTGAATGGCTGAAAAAATAGGCTTACATAAGTCTGAGATTGCCATTTATTTATTTTATTTATTTATTGACATTTGTTAACCGGGTTAGTCCAGCTGGGCCAGGAGCCCATTTTCAGTGGAGACCCAAGGAGAAAAGCTCCAGTTACAGACAGTTTAAGTATAAATAACAGTTTAGTTTACAATTAAAAACAATCATTATTAGCAAACACTACACCTACACATAAGTTCTGTACTGCAAAGAAAAACAGAAATAATTTTTTTTTGTGCAGCTGCTGTATAACTGATGTGGTAAGGTGTATAGCAAGTTCATGAAAGGGGTGGAAGGGATATCTAGAGGTGTAATGAGATGTTAGAGAAATATATGTGGGAGATAATATACTGAGAGGATCGTATAAGATTGTGGTAGAAACTAATAGTATTGGAGTGATAAAAAGGTATGCTGTAAAGTTGCATTGAAATGTGTACTACAGAGTAGTATTGCAGTTAGGTTGGGTCATGGCAAGTACAAGTTTTGGTTCTTATAAAGTGTAGTTTAAGTTCTTTCTTAAATTGTATAGGGTGTGTAATGGAGCGTAATTGGGATGGGAGGATATTCCATACATGGGATATGGTGGATTTATATAGTAGTCTACCGACAGATTTTTTGGGGTTGGTAGATGTCCAGGAGTTGTTGGTTAGAAGTATGAAGTGTGTGAGTCAGTGTGTAGATGGATACCAAGGAGGACAGGACAGGGCAGGAGGATGTTTTATAAAGTATGGAGTGAATAATTTGTAACTGAGATAGATGGAGTTGTTGAGGGAGTTCTAGCCATTGTAGTGAGATGAGTGAGAGGCAGTGGTGTGAGTTATGTGGGGAGTTTGTGATGAATCTTGCTATTTTGTGATATGTTTGTTGGAGTTTGGCCAGGGTAGTGGTTTGAATATTAGTTAGTATTGGGGTGACATAGAGAAAGGAGGGGATTGTAGGTCAGGAATCTTCGTAGTCTTCGCAGTGCATACCCAGCTTTTGATTTTTTTATACTTTGAAGAAGGATGTTGGTTAATTTTAAGTTTGTCATCAATGATGGCTCGAAAGGTGTCCTGGGTGAGTGAGCGAAGGTCAGAGATATTGTTGGAAGTGCAGATGAGAGTTGAATCGTCAGCATATTGGACTAGTACAGATTGACTGCAGGAGGTATGTAGCTCATTTGTAAATATGTTGAATAGGAGGGGGTCCCAAGATGGAGCCCTGAGGCACCCCAGTAGTTACTGGGAGGTAGGGTGAGCAAGAGGAGAGCCAACGAACAGATTGCTGTCTATCAGACAGATAACTAGAGAAGAAGACTAGGGTGGAGGGAGATAGATTTAGATTAGAAAGTTTAGTCAGAAGTAGAGGGTGAGAGACAGTGTCGAAGGCTTTTGAGAGGTCAAGCAAAAGGCTGGATACTAGGAGGTTTTTGTCATGGGCTTCAGCTATTGTATGTGTAAATGGCAGGGGGGCTGTAGAGGTGCTGTGGTTAGGGTGGAAGCCATGTTGGGAGGGAGTGAGGAGGTTATGTTGGAGGAGATAGTTTAGGAGTTGTGAGTGTACACATTTTTCCATAGGTTTGGAGAGAGGAGAGAGGATGGCAGTTGGACGAAAGTTTGATGGGTCTGTTGAGTTCCCCCCTTTATGCAAGGGGATAGTGAAGAAGGATTTACAAATATCTGGTACTGTAGCTTTCTGGAGAGATCTATTAATTAAGATAGATACTGGATAGGCTATGGATTCTGCAGCTAATTTGAGGAAAGAGAGTGGAAGTGGAAGGTTGTCATAGGAGGGAGAGCGAGGTTTAAGCTTCAGGAGGAGTGATTTTATATATGAGGTTGGAACTGGTTTGAAGGAGAAAAGATTACTGTTGTGTGGCTTGTGAGGGATACAGGTGGAGTTTGTGTTGCAGTTTGAGGGTGTACGTTTCTGGACAGAGTCGATGAAGTGTCTATTGAGAAGAGTGGCAGTTTCTAGAGGGCTGTTGTTTGGGTAAGGGGAGGGATTTGAAGGGGACCCGGGATTGAGAATTTTCTTTAAGGTGGTCCAGAATTTCTGTGGATTGGTTTTGCAGTTATTTTTGGGAGAGTTATAGTATGATTTTTTTGTCTTTATATACATGTCTTTTGACAAGATTCCAAAGTTATTTGTACTTGTGAAATAGCGAAGGTTGTTTAGTCTTAGTCCAGGCTTTCCAAGTATTGTCACTGTTATGCATGAGCGATTTAGTTTCTTTAGAAAGCCAGGGGGCAAACTTAGATTTGATTCTAATACGTCTTCTAGGGGCTAGGGAGTTGAGTATATCTAGGAATATGCTATTAAATTTGTGAACAGCATCATTCAGAGGAATTTGTTTAAGGATGGACCAGTCAATGGTAGAGAGGACAGAGTTGAATTGGGTAACATTAAAGTTATTTAATTTAAGACAGTCTCTGTAAGAGTGAGATTTGTCTTTCTGGGAAGTGTGTTATAGTATGCCAGTAGGAAGATGGTCATTCAAAGAGTTTGGTAAGGTAGTTGGACTGTGGTAAAGGTTGGGTGAGTTAGTGTGACTCCAGTCAATGGTTGAAGCGGAAGACGTGTTTTTGTGTAGGTGAGTACGGGATGTTATCAGTTGGTGGAATCCATAGAGGTTGATACAGACCTGTGGGGATTTAGATGAAAGTTTGGTCCAGTCTATGTTAACATTGCCTGTTTCCTACAATATTCTCTTTTCTTAGGAGCTATGGCGATCTTGTAGTTAGTATATACAAGTCTGGGGACATGGGGCATGACCCCTGCATTGGGGAGGTGCAGGGCGGGGGGGGGGGTTGACCCCTGCAAAGAAGAAGTTTTAAGGAGATGAGCAGTGTCTGAGATTCACTCTTCTCCAATATTTTCAACCTTTTTTGGGGGGATGTTGGTGCTCAACAGTTCAAGCACTGACATTTCAACAGAGAGCCTGGACTAACTGGTACAGTTTTTTGTTTTCTTAAAAAGGACCTCTGATATTTTAAACCCCTTAAATCAGTTGCTCTTATTTTGTATTATGATAACAGCCTGTCACAAATGAACAAATTATCTAAGCAACAGAAACTTCATACAGTCAAAAATTCACAAGGCAACCTCTACAAAAGTACAGAAAGTTCCCGAAGGCTAGGCTCTTGGACTTTCACTCTTCATACAATATATTAACTTCCTATCTCCAGATTAAACAGTTCTATATTCAGATTTTCTGATCTTCTTTAAACATGGTCCCTCACTGTCCAGCATGTATTTTCATATGACTTGCACATTTATATCAATCTTCTGCCAGCTACTCAAGTAAAATACACTGGTACTCTTGGGGATATAAAAAGAGAGATTATCCAGGGTGATATAACATTAGGACGAGATATAAATGTGACTGTTAATCTAGGTTCTGATGCCACAACTAAACTGCCCCTACAATTTACTACTCAAACAAGAAAAGGACCGGGTTAAGGCTGTGCAGATTTCCATCTGACAGATGTATACTGGCATTTATACTGCTGTTACAAAACCTATGCATTCATTCTCATTGGGGTTCTCCATTAAACTATCTGTTATTTACTTACTTACATAGTGTTTACCAACATTATATGCAGATCAGTCTAAACTGGCCCTTTTTAAGTTATGACTTGGTCCACAAAGCAAATTAATACAATTATACAAAGTACTGCTAATATACAGAGCACAAAATGAATATAAAAGAAGAAAGATTATCTCAAGTTTTTTTCTATTCACTGCACAGTAGTTCAAAGTGAACATGGCTAAATCCCTAATACCTAAAATCCAAACACAGAAGGACCAACTTCAAAAGGCCAGATATTGAAAACCTGGCAGCATATATGGCTGAAGTATAAAACATTGAATAAATGTGACATCCGGCTACATCTCACTGGACTGCCACCAATTAAATGTGACATCCCTTACTATCCTGGGTCAGTAACTAAGGAGCTTCAGTCCTCACTACTGACTCCAGTATGAGACTAACACTTAAACAGGAGTAATATTCACAATGTTCCCCTTAAAGCACAACAGGAACATGCTCTATTTTTCTGGGAATAGACTATATGCCTCTGTACACCCCAAATGTATTTTCTTATTACACACTTCAGAGTAATGTGTCCCACTTTAAGACCGCTGATACACTCACACTCAAAGTAAATTTAAATCTTGCACATCCAAACACTGCATAAACATACTGAAACATCTCATATCAGCAACATCAGTGTGTTACCTTGCAAAACTAAACAACTTTACAACATGAGGTTGTAATCTCCATCAGTTTCCTTATCCATGGTCAGGGGTAAAGCAAACAAGGTTCAGGCTCATCAGGTATACTTACTTGAGTTGCAACTCATCAATAACTGCTTTCAATAGGGAATCAATGGGGTCTATATCAGCTTATTTATTTATTTTATTTATTTATTGACATTTGTTAACCGGGTTAGTCCAACTGGGATTTTGTCCCATTTTCAGTGGAGACCCGAGGAGAAAAGCTCCAGATAGTACAATAAAACATTACAGTAGTAGACAAGCACAGCAAACAATAGAAATAAAACTAGCATTACAGTAGTAAACAATAGAAAATTACACTAACAACAGTTAAATGACAGCAATTTTTTTTTTGAAAGCTGATAACATCGAACAACCAAAATAGCGAAGACACGGAACAGCGATATTTTTTTATCCCAGGGAAAAAAATCGCTGCTCCACAAAAAAATAAATAAAAATAAAACACAACATAAAGTTGGGGGCTTCACCTCACCCCTACTTAAATATGCCAACTCTGAGATTGCACCATAGTGGAGGAAATGGCAAACTCCTGACAATCACCCAGCAATTTTTTTCCCTGGGAAAAAATCTCTGTCCCGTGTCTTTGCTATTTTGGTTGTTCGATGTTTAGAGGTCGATCAACTTGTGTTCAATATTTTCAGCTTTCAATAAGCTGATATAGACCCCTACCAATGCACTTTGTATTAGTGTTCCAGTAGCGGTGCAAAGATTTTGGGCTTTTCGATCTTCTCTGAGGCTGTGCAGTGCTGGAGTTTGTACATATAAATTACAAGGTTCTATATTATATTATCGAAGTTTCAAAACTTCAAATCTGATATGGTCGGCACCATACATCGAAAATGTAATAAAACACAACAACCTACAAAAAGAAACCATTTAAACGCTCTACCCCCACGTGGGAGGCTGCACTCACCACCCCCCCGCTACTTAAATATACCAACTCCAAGAACGCACTACAGTGCAAAAAAGGGAAATCTTCCCTTTCCATGCTGTACAGAGATCTCCGTTAAAAGATTCGACATTTCAAGTCTTCGATCATATGGTGTTGACTATATCAGATTAGAATTGTTGAAACTTTGATCTTCTGACATAGACCCAAATTACAAGGATGTGGCAGGCAAATCCCTCAGAGAATGCAGGCTGTTTTCTTTTTATTTGGTTGCAGCTTCTTCAATATGATTTGGTTTCTCTGGCTGACACTACAACCAATGTGGGCTTGTCCAGATATAGTGGGACCATCTTTGCCAATATAATAGTCTATGATGATGCCAAAACCAAAAGTGACTACAAGTTGCTTAATTTTACAAAATACTAATGCAGTCAATATATGTCATTTAGAAAACATCTCAAAAGGAAAGTAGTATGGCAGCAACTGCAGACTGATACAGTAAAGGAGCAATGGAAGCAGAAAAATGTTGTAGTTTGGATTATATAATGTAGACAATAAGACTATGGGGCCCAATTCAGAAAGGTTATCATGAGTAGTAAGCTGATTTTACCTTTTGCTAAAACAATTTCCTATTCAGAGACAGCTTTACTGTGGTGCTGTAATATGAAGCCTGCTGCAAATGCTAATGAAGCATCTGGGGGAGCAGCCTATACTAACTGCAGTAGGGCATTTACACAGACAATCAATTCAGAGAATCACCTGACTGTGTAAGTTAGCTTGGCTGCTCATGTTAATTAATATGGCCAAAAGTTCATGTTTACCTATTGCTTTAAATAGGGGGGGGAATCATGTTAGAATTTAGTGCCTTGGAATTTAAAGGAAAGGTTGTGGTGGGATGGGACATCATCATCCTCCTCACCTTGGAAGATGCTGATATCTGTGTAGTCACCGAGATTTGGTTGAAGGCCACAGAGAGCATCCTGGCTGTGCAAGGCTACAATGCCTTCCACATGTTCAGACCTCAAAAGAGCATGAAAGAACCAAAAGTGAAGGTGTATCCATCTTCATTAAATCCAAATACACCTAGAGACTGGTTAAACAGTATGACTCTCTTGAGCTACTCCAGGTCCAAATAACTATAGGTAAAACACCCTACCACATCATTGCTAGCTATAGATCCCCCTCCATGAGCCATGAGAAGCACACCGCCCCACCACATCATTGCTAGCTGAAGCACACCACCTACCTGGACTTGCTTGAGTCACTCATTTTACAGCCAAACACCTTGGTCATGGGAGATTTCAACTCTCCTTTTAACGAGTGGGTGATGTACAGGAGCACAAGCTCAATCACCCTGAGGCTCCTGGCCTTTGTTAATACAAATGCTCTGGAACAGTTAGTCTGCACACCCAGAAGGGGCTCAAATCTTCTGGACTTTGTACTCAACAATATGGGGGGGGAGGTCACTGCACTACCCCTTGTGTTCTTCCCTCCCTAATAAGGTCAGACCATAAATCTGTCTCATTCAAAGTAACAACCAGACCTGACACCTCTACAGGAGCAATAAAAATGAGAAACTTCTCCAAAACAAACTATAGCCTACTAAGCGATGTTTTGAAAAGTTTCAACCCCCCCACCACCCACTAGCAGAGCCAACAATGAATCCTATGCAAAGGAGTACACAAACACCCTGTGTAACCACTTAAACAACTGTATTGACTCTGCTGTACCTGACAGGATCAAAACAAAGTCCCTCTCTAAAAACAAGCCACCTTGGTGGACTTCCAGTATAAACATGTTATATAACAAAAGGAAAAAACTGATGTCTAAGTACAGGAGAGAACTTACTCAACAGAGGAAGAATATCATCCACAGCTTGAACAAGCCAATCAGATATCTTGTAAAACCCTCTAAAGCTAGTTATGAGACAAAATTAGCTTCCTTAGCTAAAGGCAATCATAAGGCATTATTTACCTATATCCAAAATCTAAAAGGAAATCCCCAGCTATGTGCCGAACACATAGTGGACGGTACTACTCACACTGACCCTGAGGAACTTTCCAACCTGTTAGCTGACAAATTACCCCTGTCCCCACCAGCCATACCCTAAAACCTACCTGATACCTGTCCTCTCCCCAGCATCTCCAATGAGCAGGTCATATCTGCACTCTCCAAGGCCAAAACATGGCCTCTGTGGGATCAGATAACATCTCAGGCTGCTTACTAAACAACCTAAAACATGACATAGTGGATCCACTTGGCACTATCTTTAACTATAGCTTGAGCACTGGGTTTTTTCCAGCACAGTGGAGAACAGCAACTGTAATCCCCTTGCACAAAGGGGGTCCATCAAACAACTCTGGGAACTATAGACCCATAAGTCTAACCAGCCTTATCTGCAGGGCCATGGAAAGAATCATCATGGACCTTATCAACAAGGACATAGGCAACCTTCAGATTCTTGACCCAGCCCAGTTAGGCTTCGTTTAGGGTAGATCATGCTTACTAAACCTGGTGGACTTCTTTGGGAATGTCACCAAAGCCCTGGATGAAGGCAAAGAAGTACATAATGCCTATCTTGACTTAGCCAAGACTTTTGACACAATCCCCACTCAAGTATCATAGAGAAACTCTTCCAGATTGGGACTAACTCATATATCACTAGATGGGTAGCCAACTGGCTCACCGACAGAACCCATACTGTCAAAGTTGGGGATTCTGCCTCCAGCAATAGAACAGTTACCAGTGGGGTACCACAAGGTTCTGTCCTGGGCCCTCACTGTGTGGAATCTATTTCTCAGAAGTTCAGGCAAAAGTAGATGGCCTGTGACTTACCAAATTCGCAGATAACTGCAAACAGGGAGCAATAATTGAGCCCCCTAAAGATATTAACATATTACAGGAGGGGTTAACACAGACAAATGATTGGTGCCAAATCTATGGTATAAAACTAAATGTAAAAAAGTGCACTGTTGTTCCATTTGGCAAAGAGATAGCCCTGCAAATTACAATACAGGCAGCAACCTCAAGTTTGAAACCAGTGATGCGTGACTTGGGAATACAAGTTGATAGCAGCCTAAACTTCGATCACCATGTGTCCACAGTGGTAAGGAAAGCCTTTTACATTGCAAACCTCATAAGTTAAGGGCATCATATCCAAGACGAAGGATGTTACAACTCCTTGGTACTCCACCCTCATCAGACCACTAATAGAGTACAACACTCCCTTTGGCATGTACCTCACCAGACAGCTGCCATTTTGGATGACTTAATGTATACAGCTATGAAAACATTCTTTTTAGGTCTGAAATTATATCAACATCATATATTTGTTTTTGGTAGTTTTTTTTTTTTTTTAGTCTGATGTGAACTGAAAGTTACACCATTTATTTTCTGCTATTTTGTAAAAATGTTACTGTTTCAATTTACTAAGGCCATTCTTGTCTGAATTCCATTCTAACTTCAAATGAGAATCTGTCTACTACTTCAAGATATTCTTATGAAATTTTACAGAAAAAGCCCTTAATAAATCCACTTTCATTTTGTTTATTTATGAAAAGTAGGCAAGAAATTTTTGACTATGAGTATGCTTCTTAGAGAATGTACAATATGGTTAATTTGCTAAAAAATGCCAATAGAATTACTTTTCCATAGAAAAGAGTATAACGTTGGGTCCTCATTTCATATGAGCTCACCAATAATATGAGTCTGATGCACACTAGGCTTATTAGCTTGAAAAAATGCAAAATATATTTTTTTATGAAACAAATGGCAAAACTATTTCTTCCAAATGACTACATAAGATGACTACTGGTACCAAGCAATCAACAACTTTTTCTCTGTAACCATATGGGGTATTACAGCAAATTTCTCAGGATATCATGACACTCTGATACATGCACTTAGATGGTCATTCCATATGTAATGACACATGCACAAATAATGCCTTTTAATGTAGCCTTTTGCTCATGAGTCTAAAGGGGAGAGTCATAAGACCAGTGCCCAAAGATATATATATTCACAGGCAATAGTTATGATGTATAACGTGTGATGTAATGCAACTCAGTAAAGAAGTACTATAGGCCATAATTATACCTAGCATACTGAGCAGAAGTTCATGTCAGAATCTGCAGAGGAAAATTAACATAATGCAAAATGTCAGAGTGGCAGTAAAGGCACACAGACTATGTATTTTAACATTTGGAGAGGCCATTACAAAACTTTCAGCTAACAGGGCATTTAGCTACAAAATACATACAAGACTGCCATTCATGTGCTAAGGATCCCAGTGCAGTTGTTGTTGTTGTATCTTTCGGCTTTTTTCCGGTTAGGGGTCGCCACAGCGGAACTCTAGTCCGCTAATGATTGGCAGTAGATTTTTACGTACCGACTTGCCAGGCCAGACACACAACTTTCAACGAAGGTACGCCCATTTATGCATGTCTCCACACAGAAGACGCTTTAGCTGAGAATCGAACAGGACAACGTCTTACTGTGAGGCGACAACGTTACCGCAGCACCACCACCGCAGCTAAGGATCCCAGTGCAGTACACCTCTGAATCTGTTTCCAGAGCTTTAGCCACACGAAAATGTGACAGTGCAACCATGTATCTTACCAGTGACAAATATATTTTTATGGTGAAATTCATAGAATATTTCCTTCTGATGTAATGAGAACTTAGTGCACATATTTTCTGAAGATTAATTTTACTTAACCTTTTGTGCAGAGGTCAAACAGCCCCCAAACCTGAAACCAAGCATAGCATCAGAATGTAAAAACAATAGATCTCTGGAAAACTGTATTTACTGCTCTTAAATGAAATAGGGCATATATCAGTTCCCAGATGGCAGTACACAAGAAACAATTCTGGAACGTTTTTTAAAATACTAGCATATAAAACACAGATATAGTGACTCCTTCTGAGTAGATGCACTACATTTGACTGTGAAAGAATCATCTAAATATAATGGCCAGAGTGAACTTCAACAGATAGTGTTCCCTTAAGTGATTTTACAAATACCATTTGCTTTAATAAATAATCTGTCACCAAATAATAACACCCCCATTATCTGTGCTCCTGATGTCTCATTTAGAAAAGAATGGGAAACCATGTGGTAAAGTACTTCACCTTGCTGCTGTAAGCACCCAACCCTGATATCCAGATCCATAAATGTTAGGTGAAAAAAGTAGCTGTAAACAGGCGTATTGTGTTGTGGGGAGTGTATTGTTGCAGTACTTACAAGCCTATCTGTTTTACTGCAGGAAAATTTAAAAGAACATCAAATCACAGTAATGAGCTTCTACTTACATCTTTCAAACACAGAGCTCTGTTCCCACACCCCACCAAGCCACAGCAATGATCCCTTTAATTTCATCAGCCTCATTCTGCCTTTTGCCTTCTTCCACCAATTGCATTTCAACACTCCATTTTGGCGATGGAAGATTTAGACTGTTGGAATGCAGTTGGAACACCACCTCTCACAGAGTGGAATGAATGGAGAAAATTGGCAATACAGGAATGCTGACTTTAACTTGGACATTCTCAGCATGGCTAATTTATTAAAAAGTGGTCTGATGAGGTAATATGATTCAATAAGATTTACCATGGTTATTTGTTAAAAAAAAACATAATGTGCGATAGACCTTTTCAGTATGGGGACCAAATGAAACAAAATCTTAAACATTCTAAATGAAGGATGTTCCTTGTATTGAAGTAAAGTTGAAAGTGATGCTTCCTCTTTTCCATAAACAGACTGCAACTTCTGGTGCCCAACTGTGGTTGCCAACAGTGGGGAAAATTAGCCACAGAAATGCATTGCTGCAGAGGGACAATTGTGCTAATACAAGGAATTATACCTCTCAACTGTACCTGCTTTTGCAGAACATCTCTGATTTTTCCTCATATGTTTTACTCTGTTCATGACTATCTGGTGTATCACTGAGGCTTACAGAGAAGCCAGTAATGCCAGAGAAGCCAGTAATGCCAGACATTAACATTTTGTACTTCCTATCGTTCAGAAATTGCATGTTGATACCAAACCTGTTGTTCATTTAACTTTTAAAATGGATTAGAGTAATATTTACATTTTTCCTCATTTTGGGTCTTTTTTTCCCACATTATTTTCATCTATATCAAAAATTCTCGAACAAAGAAATTGAATGGTATGCAGAGAATCATATCTCTCAACTGCCCAGCTTTTGCAGACTGCCCCTAAATTTGCTTCATATTTTTGCCCTGTCCCTGCTTTTCTGGTAAAACGTTGAACATGGCAGAGAAGTCAATAAAACCAGACATTAAAGCTTCATACTTCTTTTTGTTTAGAAAATGCCTATTGATAAAAAAACTGTTGTTCTATTAATTTTAAAGTGAATTAAAGTAATATTTAAAAAAATGTTCCAAGTTTTGATTCTTTGCCACCATTATTTTTGACTCTCTCTAGAATTTTTGAGCAAAGAAAGTGAGTCATATGCAGCAGGCTACTGCACTTCGTAAGCCTTACTGTCCCTGATTTTGCAGAATGTCTCTGATTTTGCATTATATTGTTGATCTTCCTGATTTTGTCTTACAAGTCAATAATACTAGATATCAGGGTTCCATACTTTCATATTGTTCAGAAAATGCATGTTAATGAAAAACTTGTTGCTATATTAACCTTTCAAGTGAATTAGATCATATTTAAAAAAATGCTCCTGATTTTGTCCCCCCATTACTTTTAACCAAGCCTTGCAAACAATTTGAGAGGAATGACTCACACAAGCTGCAGTAAAATAAAATTAAAAAAGTATGTTCTGCTGTTGGCAATCTATGCTTCTCAGTAAAACTGCCAGACAAGTGGGGACTTTTTACTGCTGGTTATTGGGCATTATTCTGAACATGGTCCATATGTTGTTTTAAAGTGCAGTACAATATAATAAAAGCAGACAGCAGCTCTTGCAATGTGATGTTGTCAACTGGGGTTTGATTCACAGCCTGAGCACTGAAGGAGCAACACAGGGAGGGATGGGATTAAATGCAGGAGACCAGGTTGTCAGTCTCTGGGGGAGGTGTTAGCACAATACCTGCTGCAGAATCTATACCTGAGGAAAAGCTCAGAACAGTGTTCTGAACACCAGCTGCAACTTGGTACATGAATGACAGTGTAGCAGTGCATGCATGAAGATGAGCACTTACATCAGGGTCCATGTAAGGAATGTTGCACCATGCCTGTGGGTCAGCAAAGAGGGAGGTTAAGAGCAGACACAGTCTTCCAACCCTTGTTGCATAATTGCCTATATCCATAGTTCTCATCTCCCTGACCTGGCTTCCTTAGGGCAGAATGAATAGGCTACCACTGAATAGTGGTTCAGTGGTCTCTAAAGGGGAGCAGGGGCCAGACACATGTAGAAAAAAGAACAAAATAATAACTTTTCAGAATGATTGTCTAAAAAACAGTCATGTGCTAAACATAGGCTATGACTACATGTGCCGTAGAGTGTTTGAGTGTTGATATGAAAAGAGGTGGCATGCCTGACTAGATAGAGTACCTTATCCTATCAATGTGTATTCATGTCCTTCCAAATTAATCCAGTTAACATACGCCATCTTTTAGGTATGCAAGGAAAATGAAACAGCATAAAAATGTACTGCCACTGGAGTACCTTCTGCTGCTTATTAAAATGTGATGGAACCATAGTATAGCTAGGAGGTACATGTTCTAGTTTGTGTTTCTTCATGTCTGTAGCTTGAAGAAATATTCCTGTCAACTTTTGTATGAGTATCCAAAATTTGTAGCTATATATTTTTTCAATTTGTCACTGCATATCAGGGCCTGATCAGTGAAAAAGCAAGGTGATAAGGCCCTGGAGAAATCTTTGTACAGATCTATTTTCTGTATGTTTTGGCTTCAACAAGTGGAATATATTTAATATATTAGAGTAAGGAAAGAGGAAATATGATAGAAGTCGATGTTTAGTAATTTAGTCAAATCCAACTTTTTGTGACCTCAAAGACGTATATCAGGTCTGTCTGTCAAGAAATGCTTCTTTAAGATCTTGCAAAATTCATATTAATTAATTTGGTACTTCTGCCCTGCTACTGTTTTCCTATTTCACTTTAAATTTTTTTCCAAGCATCAGTGTCTTTTCTAGTGAATCCTGTAGAGAAGTTAATAATGGGGCAAGAGGGGTTAATTTTACAAGAAGGGCAAGGGAAGAACAGGGAAACATAGCAAATGGATGGCCTCATATTTAGGCTAAACATGCAAAAGTATTTTTCACAGAAAGAGTGGTGAATACTAAGAATGGTTTACCATTGGAATTACTGGACCAGGGATGTCATTAGTTTTAAGCATACTTGGGACAGGTGGTGAAAGGAACAAAATGGTGTGATATGGGAGAGTTGCTTTAATTTACAACTTGAAGTAGAACTGATTAGTAGTCTCCTTTCTTAGTATTTTCAGTTTTCAAATGTCTGCATAATGCCAGCTAGTAAGCCTTACAAGCTGTGCATGATTTAAATGGCCAGTGATATAGCTCACATAGCTCAATCATTGTGTTATAAAGTAGAAATTTAAAACAAATGAGTCTTATTGAATAAAATACTTATTAACCTTAACTTTACATTAGCTCTTACTGTTGAAAATATATTATTTAACCTTAAATATATATCAGATTAGTTACATTTAGTGTCTCCTGTTCCTTCTGCAGGGCAGCTAATGCTATAATCAGTTCAGAACATCTGTGATCAGAACTGCAACTCCTGAATCATACTGCTGTCGAAAATTATCTACCTCTGCAAGCTACGCCAGAAATTTAGAATGCAGTTTATAAGGCAGCAAAATAAAATGACATCTAAAGAACTGTTCATTAAGTACTGTTTACTTGCTTATTACATTAACAATACAGACACACACAGCAGATTTTGAAACAGTACATTTTGCTTACATCTTTGCATCTGTTCTTTGTTGAAGATTAAAATTCATCTCTATTTTTTTTTTGTTTCTCATGGGAAATTTCTTTACCAGTGGTGTCAGCCATCTTAACTTTAAAGTATAAAACAACCAATTATTGTAAATAGAATAGTTTTGGAGAACATTCTGTCTCAGGATTGAAGTACACATTATTTCTTCAGTAAAAAAAAAACAAAACAAAGAAAGACAAAGCAGAGAACACTTCATCCTACATTAACAGAACATGTGGGAAGCAGGAAGACAGTCAGTAGAACATAGGAGGTAACCAAAACCATTTGTTGTGTAGTTAGGTATCTTCATAAATGTATGCAGAGCCTGATTCTCAAAGCCTTCAATTGGACACTAGTAATCTGTGGTAAGAATGTAAACATATGTTGTATCGTTGTTCAAATTATACAGAGATATATTACTCTGGTGCATTTTGAGTAGGATGTAAACTGCATTTGTAATACTCCATTCCAGCCACAGTCAGCTCCTACTATTGTTTGTATCACAACATAGAGTTTTTGTCTCTGGTCACGAACAGTGAAATCCTCTTTAAAGGATTACGCTACCCAGCAGCTAAAAGAAATGTGCTTCCATACTATCATCATATATATTCATTACTGTAACTGGTTATTATAGATTTGTACTTTGTTATACCCAAAATGGTCTGATGACGGTTGCCATACTAACATGATTTTGAGTTACAGCCAAGGTTTTTCTTCCCACAATGCACTCATTGCCTTTATTACATGACATAAGAAGGACTGTTATGATTACTATGTTGTCTGTATTTAATTTACAATGGCAGTTCACCGAATATCAGCTTTCTCTATGTGTATTTGGAGTGAGAGAAACTGTCAGTATGCTCACGACTCCCTCAAAGTATTATAACTTCACCTGATTATATTCTGCTTGGCATATTTGCTAAATGACTTATTTTGTTATACTTCTGTTTCAGGATATCAGTTGGTCTGTAGACTACTTTTACTAATCATTTGTGAATGATATTTCATCTGGAAACTGAATCTTTGAACATGTTATCTAGTTTCAAGCTCTTACGTGATCCTTAGTGACACAGCATGTATTAGCAATGAATGATCTAATTGGTTCAGCTAAGCTAAGGTTGTACTTGTTTTGCATGTGGCCTCCTCTCCACTACTCTGTCTGTTTCAGGATCTCAGTGATGAAGCAGATGATGTGATGAATACCAGGGGAAATAATGTAAAACTTTGTAGACAGAGTGGCTAACATAGACTGAACATCAAGTACAGAGAGGGAGGGAGGAGGAACAAGGTTTAAAAGAAGGCAGAATCTGAATGAACTATGCAATGGTTGACTGACAATGACTAGATATATTAAGTAAGCTGTACTTCGCAGCTACAGTTGTGTTGGCACAGTTTGGAAGATATGTTTGCAACTGAGATTATGCCGCTATGATTTATTTTCATTTATATAAATGTAAGATTGTCTGTGTTTCACATGATAATTTAATATTCTTGTAAAAAAAGTATAGAAAGGTAGAAATGAATACATCATATTTTCCTTATATGTGGACAAAGTGCTCTGTAAACAGAAAAAAAGCTTGACATTTTCTTGGAGATCTACCTTAAATAAGAATCTCAAAGCTATAAGATGTAGTCTGGGCAAATATACAGCAGGTCATTTCCAAGGCAGCTTAAGGAAAGGGCCAGTAGAAGGCCATCCCTGTAGTAGTCTAAGAAAGGACCAGATGCAGACCATCCATGAGACAACCTAAAGAAAGGACCGGTAGCAGGCATACCTCTTAACCATACAGATTTCTGCAGAATGTCCAGATTTTTGCCTCATATTTTTGGTCCAGTTTTCATAAAGTTGTAGTTTTCTGACAAATTAGTGACAAATCATTAAAGACTGAAGTTAGAAAATAATGACAGACATTTCGGTTTCAGACTTCATACCCTTCAGAAAATTTATGCTAATGCAAAACCTATTATTCTATCAAATTTCTAAGTTTGTAAGAGCAATATTTAAACATTTTCCCTATTTTGGGGCCTTTGTCCCACTTTTATTTATAACATTGCCCAGATTTCTTGTTCTAAGAGGTTGAGAGGTATGGTAGAAGGCTATTCCTGTAAGGGCATAAATAAAGGGCCAGTAGCAGGCCATTCCTGAAAAAGCCTAAGAAAGGACCAATAGCTGGCTATCCCTGTAATGACCTACGTAAAAGGCTAGTGGTAGGCAATTCTTGTAATAGCCTAAGAAAGGACCAGCAGTAGATCATCCACAAGATAGCCTAAGTAAAGGGCTAGAAGGCTTGGATTATCATTTTAGCAGATGTCTCCATATTGTAAGCTTCCATGGTAGAGAATGCATCACACACTTGCATATAATGAACTTCCCTCAAAATACTGCAAGATATTTTTTTAAGTTGGATATAACAATCCATTGTTATTTTTATATGATCCAACCTTTTCTAGATGCACTTCATGTATCCCATGAGATACAATGCTCTTTATGGTTCAACATACATCACAGCAATTTCAAGTAATATTAGACACATCCTTATTTATCACGTCATGCTAGGATTGTGTTAGCATAGTTAGTATTATTTCATTATTACATAATTTTGTTTTAGCATTGACAGTTTTAAAAAGTGGTGTATTTAAAGTTAATAGGTGGTGTATATGTTTTAGACATATTCGATTATATTGCTTATTTTGTGACAATAGTTAATACCTGGTAACAATCCAAACTATCACTACTGGACTTAGTGTCCATGTACTTGAATCCTGATGTGTTTCACTACTGGACATAGTGTCCATATACCTGAATCCTGATGTGTTGCTCTAAATATTATCTGATGTTTCCTTATTATGCATTTATGTATATAACTCCTGCTTAGGACACATGTTTATAATCCATGTTTTTGCTAATGTATCTGTACTTGTCTTGTCAGTGCTTGTTACTATCACTTTACCAGTACTGACACTTGTGTATGCTATGACTTGCTTTTCCCTAATTATGTATCCCTTTAAATGCATATACTACAATTTATATTATCTGGGCACTGTTGCTCACTGAGCCTGGATAGGGGCTGAAAAGGTCAAGGGTTAGCCCAACTACTCCATAAACAAAGAGTAAATATATACATACAAACATAAATTTCATTCCTAGTGAGTCGCTTCTTGGAAGAGGATCTGGTGCTTTGACAGGCATAATTTTGTATTGTTAGGAAGGGTCCAGAAGTTTCTTAAGTTAGGTGTGAGCCATGGTTATCAGGCAAATGTTTGTGAAAATGAGGTCAAAGAAACACTTAAAACAATTTATAAAGAAATGTTTCTGTATAATCCTTCACCTTGCTGTGCCATCTGTATTTTAGAACACTTTTAAAAGTTTGTTACGGGGACTGCCCAATGTTACAATGTATGTGGATGATATCCTAGAAACTATGATCAGAGCAGAGAAACATTTCTAGAACTTGAAGGAAGTGCAGAGAAGGTTAAAGAATGCTGATTTGCATGTTAAGAGAAAAAGCATTTTTAATGCAGATCATTGCTTCACTCATGTTGTATACTACAGATGGCCGTGCTTTATAACTTGTAATTACTGAAGAAAATGTCAGCATGGAACCATCACCTCCTACAAATATTGTTGAGGTGAAATTATATTTGAGTTCAATTAATTATTTAAACAGGCTCTCAGCAGATCTGGAGACCTTTTTAAATTATTTGTATAATTTGTTATATAAACATGGAACTTGAGCATTGAAATAGGCATTTCAAAGGTCATTTTACTATATTCTGCCTTAGAATCTATTTATCATCCTGCTGACATTGACTAAATTCTGTCCTGTGATGCTTTGCCTAATGGCAGACAAGTTGTGCTTTTACACTGAACACCTTATGATATTGAAAACATATTTTGTTTTATACCTTGTACAAGGTACAAGGATAAGTGAAGAGAAATGCTATTCACAAGTGGACAAGGAAGGATTAACCATGGTTTTTGTAATCCTGAGATTTCATAAATATTTGTAGGGTTGTGATTTTGCTATATCAATGACTGCTTAACATTGTTCAGTGAAAGGAAACCTGTTCCACAATGGGTTCACTATGAGTATAACAATGCAAAGTCCTACTGAAAGTGAAAAGTATAAAATATAAAAGTACAACTGAGAACATATGAGTATCAGATTACTGCTGAGACCATAACAGTATGAATATTAGTGAAATTGTTTGGATATGAAAATATTACTAAGGATATACAAGTATAAGTATACTACCAATAGTATGTAAGAGTAAAACTGAGAATGTACAAGTATAGGTGTAATTCTGAGAACACATGAACATAAGAGAATTATAGTACTACTGACAGCATAAAATTTAAGAATGCTATTGTGAGCATATGAATATAATTGTACTACTGAGAGAGTACATCAGTATATGAGAGTATTACTGGCAGCTTACAAATAATAGTACTACTGAGTGCATAGAAGTATAAGAGTAATACTGAGAGCATATGAGCGTAATTATACTACTGAGAGTACATCAGTGTAAATGAATATTACTGGGAGTTTACACATATTAGTATGAGTACCAGTGACAGCATGAGAAACTAACAGACTGACAACACAGAAGTATAAGAGTGCTACTGACAGCATATGAATATAATTGTACTACTGAGAATATTTCAGTATTAGAAAATATTACTGGTAACTTACAAGTATAAGTATGAGTACTACTGAGAGTAAGAGAATAATAGTGCTACTGAGTACATAGAAGTATAAGAGTACTACTGAGAGCATATGAGTATAATTGTACTACTGAGAATATTTCAGTATTAGAAAATATTACTGGTAACTTACAAGTATAAGTATGAGTACTACTGAGAGTAAGAGAATAATAGTACTACTGAGAGCATATGAGTATAATTGTACTACTGAGAATATTTCAGTATTAGAAAATATTACTGGTAACTTACAAGTATAAGTATGAGTACTACTGAGAGTAAGAGAATAATAGTACTACTGAGTACATGGAAGTATGAGTACTACTGAGAGCATATGAGTATAATTGTACTACTGAGAATATTTCAGTATTAGAAAATATTACTGGTAACTTACAAGTATAAGTATGAGTACTACTGAGAGTAAGAGAATAATAGTACTACTGAGTACATAGACGTATGAGTACTACTGAGAGCATATGAGTATAACTGTACTATTGAGGTCACATCATTATAAAAGAATATTACAGGGACCTTGCAAGTATGAGTACTACTGAAATGTAAGAACATGATAATACTACTGACAGCATAGAAGTATGAGATAATACTGAGAGCATATCAGTATAATTCTACTACTGAGAGTACATTCACTATAAGCCTCATCTAGCAACCTAACAGAGAAGGCCATACAGATTTTTATGTATGGGCTAAGAAAAAAATGAAAGCTGATGCTATGCAATAAAATCTGTCAGAGCTAGTTTAGCTATGGAATTTCTGCTCAAGTGACAACAGCTTTGTATTCTTCAGAAACAGTTATGAAGAATGAGATCTATATTCTACTTGCTTCTACTAGATTTAAAAACAAAAATCAAAAAAAAAAAAACATGAGCTTGGAAGAAGACAATTGATAGAAATATGCAAAAATAAAAATATTTAGAATTATCACAACTGTGTACTTGTATAAGGAAGATACAGTATCAAAACAGCCAAGCAATAACTGATAAACACACTGTAGTTGCTTGCATTTCAAGACTTTATTGAAGACTGACATCACCCCTAAGTATATGGCTCACTCTCTTTTATACTAACATTCTTTGTATGATTAAAAAGGACTACGAACATTGCTGTCTGTTGACACCTGCTAAAGCAACAATTTTATGTTCCTAAAAACTTGCTAACCTTGTTCAGTGCATTGCATCTTCTATAAATTGTCATAGATTATACTGATGTTCTTCAAACTCTGCACGTTTATATTACAATTGTTCAAGTTCAAGTGTTTTTTCCACCTTCTGGTTAGGTTAGGGAGGCTTTCTATTTTTAAATTTGATAAGCATATAAATGGACTGGACCATAGTTCTTTTCAGTCAACCTTAGTCCTTTGAGCCACAGAAGCTGCTTAAAACAATGCGCATTACTCCTTTACATGCCAAACATTTAGAAATCACAGGATTAGAACCCTGCACACTATCACACAAGCTACCTGCCTTAGCTAGGTTAAATGGCAAGAATAAATTCAATTTTATATATATATATATATATATATATATATATATATATATATATATATATATATATAAATGTATTTATAGTTTGCTCATCTGGGTCAATGGCTTTGCCAAATGGCCATTATCAGCCACAATCTGGATGCAAAGTCAGCATGTACTCAGCATTTTTATTTTATATCGATATGTCTTATTATTTATATCGATATGTCTTATTATTTTACATTAAGAAGGATCGCGGTCTGCACTCTTGTGGGAGGAGAGGCTGGACTCTGCCCTTCTGAGCTGGGAATTTCTGGTTAAAGGCTTATAGTGCCTGCATATTCTAACTGTTTCTTACTGAAATTGGTACACCTTGTTTGCTGTAGCATAGACTAGATCCAGGCCTGCTGAATTTAGCTTTGTTTGTATGCTTGTTGTTTGTTTATTTCCCTGAAACGCTAATTCCACCTAAAACGCGGCCTTTTAGCACTTCTGTGGATCCCTAGTGATATCTGCATTGCTTACTGTACTTATTTCCTTGTTTCACTTGAAAGAAAGTTACTGTTTGTCATTTTTGCATTTAAGTTACCTGTAACCCATTGCATTTAAGTTACCTGGCACTTGCTCACTAAAGCAATTATATAAGTCAGCTCTAAAAAATTAAAAGCACTACACCCTCACAAACTCCCCTTGAGTACCTTGTTCCCCATTGGCCCTTTTTTTCAATTATAAAGGAATTCCCAATACTATTCTAGCATGTCCAAAGGTCAGTTGTCAATCTCCTCTCCGGTCCAGCTGGTGAATCTGGGAATCTTGAGACAATGTTACAACTGCCTCATGTACAAAGACAACCCTCTCCTCCTCCCAACAAATTCCAACACATGTGAGAAATGCAACCATGTAGCCAAACTGGAGGCTAAGCTCTCTCAACTCAGTACTGGCGTAACCAGTCAGGAGGAGAAGGAAACTACACTCACTACAATTCCAGTCTCACATAGACCTACCATGACAACAAACCAAACACATAAACACACAAAAACATACTCGGAGGCTCTAAATAAAAATCTGCCTAAGCAGCAGAGACCTCCAAAGCAGACACCCAAGCAACCGCTACCCCAAAACAAAACACGTGCAACACATAGCTCACAAAGCAAGTGTGCCAAACAGTCACAGCCCTTAAGGCTAAACAACACACCTGATACACTTGTAATAGGTGACTCTATCATCAGGCACACTGACGTCCCGCTCACCAGGCTGAACAAGGAGAAGGTCACGGTGAGCTGCCTGTCGGGCGCTAGGATCCACCACATAACACAAGCACTCAGGTCACTCCAAGGCAAGTACAAATATGACTCAGTCATTGTCCATGCTGGTGTGAATGACCTGAGATGTACCTCCCTGGACTACATGAAAAGAGACATAGAGGAGCTCTCTGAGCATGTAGCCCAGGCCGGTATGACCCTGACCTTGAGTAGCATCTTACCCTCACCAAGAATGATGCCACAATATGAAGACAAGATGATCAATTTCAACAACTGGCTTAAGTATTGGTGTCATTCAAAGGGGATCCAATGCCTGTCAGCATGGGATGACATGCTCGACAAGCCCCGCTGCTTCGCTAGGGACGGCTTGCACCTGTCACCCCTGGGCTTCGGATACTGGCAAAGGCTCTTGCCACCCACATAGTGCCTTTTTAGGCAAGGCTCAAAAGACAAACCCACCTCCATAGGTATCACAAGGGATAAGAAACTAAGAGTAATGCTACTAAACGCCAGAAGTCTAAACCTCAAGATGCACGCACTCAAAACTCTCCTTAGCATGGAGAACATCGATATCTGTGCAGTAACAGAAACCTGGTTCAAGGCTCCCGAGAGCACCCCAGCACTACCAGGTTATACCTCATACCATGCTTTTCAGCCCCAAAACTTGGACCGAACCACAAAAGGAGGGGGAGTATCAATATTCGTCAAAGATACCCACACCTCCAGGTTGGTGGCACAGCACGAAGCATCAGAGACTATCCATGTGCAACTAACAGTGGGTAAAACTGCCTTCCAGTTTATAGTCTGCTACAGACCACCCTCCCAAACACAGGAACCCCACTCGGCCTTCCTGAGAATACTGGAAAATATGAAGGTCTCTCCAAACACCATTATATTGGGCAACTTCAACTACCCAAACATAGACTGGGAGCATTACTCTAGCTGCAACACCCTAGCCCAAAGGTTCCTAGAATTTATAAACTCAAATGCTATGGAACAACTTGTTACCACTCCCACAAGAGGGGAAAACATACTGGACCTTATCATCACCAACATGGGGAAACTATGCTCCAGACCAGAAGTGTATCCCTCACTGGTAAGATCAGACCATAAACTAATCTCACTGGATATTCACATCCCGACCCCACCCCCTGCCCAGAAAGCCACAGTGAAAAACTTCTCTAAAGCAAATTTCACACGCCTCAAAACCGAGGCGGAATCCTTCAAAGCCCCCGGGCCTGTGGAAAATACGGCCCAGACCACAAAATCCTTTATAAACGCATTCTATGAACTCCTTCAGGAATGCATGGATCATGCAATCCCAAATAAAACCAAGACCCAATCCTCCAAAGGCAGACGTCCTGTCTGGTGGACCCCAGCCATAAACAAACTATACAATAGAAGGAGGAAGCTACTACATGATAGAGCAAAATCCCAAAAAGGGAAGGCATCTCTGATCAGTATTAGCAAAAAACAACGGGCACTCATAAAATCGTCTAAGGCCAGCTTCGAGAGAAAAATTGCACAGGACACTAAGGATAATCACAAGGCTTTCTTTAGTTATGTTAGGAACCTGGGTGAGAATTCCCAGATATGCTCAGAATTAGTCCAAAATGACAAAAAATACACCGAGCCCACAGACATTGCCAACATCCTAGCTGACAGGTTCAGTGCAAACTCCCCCCCCTCCCCACCAAAAGGGCAAATATCTATCCCAACAGAGTGCTGCCCCCCTGACATCTCAGATGCTCAGGTAAGAGCCGCCCTCTCCAAAGCAAAATACACAGCATCAATGGGACCAGATGGTATCCCGGGCTGCGTCCTACATGAACTCCAAGAAGAGCTAAACCCAAACATAAAACTACTGTTCAGTCTTAGTCTTACTACAGGATATGTACCCAAAGAGTGGCGTACAGCAACAGTGGTCCCTCTCCACAAAGGTGGTGCCTCAACGGATCCTGGAAACTATTGCCCCATAAGCCTGACTAGCTTGGTCTGCAAAGCTATGGAAAGGATCATCATGGACCTCATAAATAAAGATATTGGGGACCTACAGACACTGGATCCTACCCAGTTTGGCTTTGTTAATGGCAGATCCTGCCTCTTAAACCTGGTCGATTTCTTTGAAATAGTCACCAAAGCCATTGACGAGGGGAAGGTGGTCCACACAGCCTACCTGGACCTCGCAAAAGCCTTCGATACAATACCCCACTCGGGCATTATAGATAAGCTCACCAGCTTAAATATAAACCCCTATGTCACTAGATGGATTGCAAACTGGCTCAAGGACAGAACCCACATGGTTAGAATTGCTGGAGCCATGTCAGACTCCAAACCAGTTACAAGTGGCTTCCCACAAGGCTCAGTCCTGGGACCTCTCTTGTTCGGTATATATTTCTTGGCGGTACAGGCCAACACGGAAGGACTGTGGCTGACCAAGTTTGCAGATGACTGCAAACTGGGCGCCATAATCAACTCTCCAGCCGACACAAGCATCCTCCAAAAGGGCCTCATAGAAACAGACAACTGGTGCCAGAGCCATGGCCTCAAGCTAAACGCCAAAAAGTGTATAGTCATCCCTTTGGCAAAACAAAGTGCCCACAAATTACCAAATAGGTGGTAATCCATTAAGTACAGAAGAAGTCATTAGGGACCTGGGGACCCAAGTTGATAGCAATCTCTCATTTGACAACCACATGGCCAAAGTGGTTAGAAAAACATTTTATATAGCCCACCTAATCATGAAGGGATTCACATCTAGATCAGGGGAGGTTATCGTGCCTCTTTACTCATCCCTCATCAGGCCCATAATTGAGTACAATGCCCTTTTGGGATGTACCTTACCAGACACCTGCAGCAACTGGAAAGGCCCCAAAAGTACCTCACCAAGAGGATCAAAGGGCTCAAACAGATGCCATATGCTGCCCGGTTAAAGAAACTCCAGCTCTACTCAGTGGCATACCGCCTGCTCAGAGGCGATCTGTGCCTGACGTATAAAGCCATGTCCAACCCGGAATTAATGGACATGCTGCACCTCAGAAAATCCAAATCCCATTGAGCTACGCGCTTGAGAGACTTAAACCTCAGCACTGAAATAAATAGGACATGCTGGAGGGAGAGATTCATAACCCAGAGGCTCCCTTCACTCTGGAATAAAATCCCAGTCCAGGTTAGGCAGAGTCCCACATTGACTCTCTTCAAGAGGAATCTTGATGAGTGGATGGGAGATCATAGGTTTACCCCGGGTATCACTTCTGTGTCACTGTTAGACAGAGGCACAGTATACTAACCTCAAAAAAAGACATAGCAAAATTAATTTAAAATGAGTGCCGAAAGCCAAACACACTCTGGCTAGGCTTATAAATGCCCTAGGGCAGATAGCCTAGTATGAACCTATGAACCTATGAACCTATGAAAGATTTCAGTAACACCATTCTGTGGTTAATATTGGAATACATTTTTGTAGCATTAATGAGATTACACATTGCACATTATTTTAGACTCGCACCTTATCAGGTGAAATAGTAACTGCCAACCTTTACCTAAAAAGAAGCTGAAAGACTAGGTATCCTTCATATGTGGACAAACTTTTTTCCTGAAAAGGAGTTGGATTGTTAGTTTATGGATCACTATAAATACTGGGTTATAGTTAGCTGGTGTAATTTAGCAATAGGGTCCATGACCCACCTAAATACTTTATTTCCCTATTAAGCTAAAAAAGAAGTTATGTACTCACCATAACATTCCATCTGAGTAGTTGGACTTCATTTGTCATTAACCTGTGGGTATTCGGAAATGGATCAGATCCGATCTGAGACAGCCACTTCCCCTGATCCGAGCTCCAAGCTCCTCCCCTTACCCATAATACTCCTCTGTCTCCTTCCTTCCCTCAGATCGAGTTTGCTGCACCATAACAAAAGCCCGATCCAATGAGACCTTACCAGTAAAGGTTCTTCCCAAAACCTAAAGCAGACATGAACAGGAGAGCTGCACAGGGGCACTCTCCTACATACCAGAGTAGGATAATAATGATATGGTCAGGGGGAAGGAGGGAGGGACGGCTGATGACAAATGAAGTCCAACTACTCAGATGGAATGTTATGCTATGGTGAGTACATAACTTCTTTATCTGAAGTAGTTGATTTCATTTGGTTATCAACCTGTGGGACAGAGTCCCCAGCTATCAAACACCTGGGTGGCCCTCATGGAAGGATATTCCGGAGCACCGTGGAACCAAAGGATGCTCTATCTCTAGATATCATGTCCAATTTGTAATGTGAAATAAAGGTGTGAGATGAGGACCAAGTAGCCGCAGAACACGTCATCCAGAGACACCCTGGACCAAAAAAGCTGCAGAGGTAGCCATGGACCTGGATGAATGTGGTTTAACTTGACCCGGAGGAGAAATGCCTTTGTCTGTGTACACTCTAAGGATACACTGGAAGATCCATTGAGCAATAGTTACTTTCAATATTGGCTTGCCCAGAAAAGGTCTAGAGTAAGAGACAAATAACTGATCAGACTTGCAAAAAGCCTTAGTTCTATGCAAGTAGAACCTCAATTGTCTATGTACATCCAACAAATGCAATTTATATTCGCCCCTGTTTTGAAAATTCAGAAAGAAAACAGGAAAGTTAATCATCTGGTTAATACTGGTTTCCGATGCAACCTTGGGAAGAAAGGATGGATTAGTACGTAAAGAAACCCAGTCCTTATGGAAAACTATGTACAGGGCTTTGATTGATAGCACCTGAAGTTCCAATACCCTCCTAGTCAAAGTAATAGCCACTAGGAAAGCAGTTTTCCAGGATAAAAACTGAAGGTCTACTGATGCTGTGGGCTCAAAGGGTGGAGAAACCAGAGCCTGTAAGACAAAGGTGAGGTCCCAAGGAGGTGTAGGATCTTTCACCAGGGGTCTTAAAAGAAATGTACCCTTAACGAAGGTTTTACAAAGTCTAGAGCTGGCTAGAGAAACCATGTTTTCACCAATGTGGAAGTTAGAAATGGCAGCCAGTTGAACTTTCACAGTAGAAGAGCTAGTGCCCTGATGAAATATATTCACCAAGAATTCCAACACTGCCAGTACCAGGGTTGTGAAAAGATCCAGGTCCCTCTGAGAGGCCCAAATAGAAAAACATTTCCACTTTCTACGGTAAAGCTTCCTGGTGGATGAATAGAGATACCACCAGAATAGACTTAACTGGTGAGGTGAAACCAGGAGTCCTAGCTATCAAGGGAACTGGAGCAGCCAAACAGTGAGCTTCAAACTGACCAGGTCTGGATGAGGAACCCTCAAGTGGTGTGAGATGAGATCTGGAATGGGATCCAAGATCCATGGAGGAACTACCAGATGAGACCAAAGGGAAGGAAACCAGACTTGGCGAGGCCAGAACGGGCCAATGAGGATTACCTTGCTCTCCAGCCTGCGAGCTTTCTGAAGAAACTTCGGTATGAGCAGTAATGGAGGTAAGCATAGAGAAGACTGTGAAGTCAAACATGGACTAGAGTGTCCCTGGAGTTTTCCCCCTGTGGGGGGATCAGAACAAGGAACTCACTGGACTTTCCATTGGAAGGAGATGCGAAGAGATCGCAGCAAGGCCGACCCCACTCAAGGAAGATCTGCTCCACTACAAAATGATTCAGAGATGATTCATAAGGCATCAGAATAGTCCTGCTCAGTTTGTCTGCTAGTATGTTGGACTGCCCCAGAATGTGCTTTGCTACTAGAAAAGGGATGGTGGAAATTGCCCATTCCCACACTCTCATGGCCTCGAGACAAAGGGATAAGATCTGATTTCTCCCTGCTTGTTGATGTACCAGACTACTGACAAGTTGTCTGACTGTATTTCAATAGTTCCCAGAGCGAGAAGGGCATGAAGGGCCTGCAATGCTAAAAAGACCACCCTCATCTCTAGGACATTTATATACAACCTGGTTTCATTTGGGGACCACGTGCCTTGGACTGTCCTTCCCAAACAATGACCCTCCACCCTAGCTGGGAGGCGTCCATGGTCACTGTCATTTGGGGAGTGGCTGCAATAAATGGGCATCCCTCGACTAGGTTCGAGGAGTGCATCCATCAGAGGAGAGACTCCCTGCAAGCTGTGCTTATGCATATAGGGTGAGTCAATGGTAGGTCTAACAGACACCATTGAACTGCTAATGTCCACTGCAGAACCCACATATGTAGATGAGCACATGGAAGAAGACTGATGGTGGCTGCCACAGAACCAAGAGCTCATAACACTGCCTCCATAGAGGGAAGATGAGATTGGATGACGTAAGACACATGGAGATGTAAGCTATGAATTCACTCCAGGGTGAGATAGACCTTCATCCAAACTGTGTCTAATTGTGCCCCTATAAATTCCAGAGATTGGACTGGATTCAGAGATGATTTGTTTGTGTTGACTGTGATCCCTAGAAGATTCATTAACCTCAGAAAGTAGTCTTTGGCTACAGAGAGTAGATGCTTGGTGTGGGCAGCAAGGAGACAATTATCCAGGTATGGAAAGACCTGTATTCCCTGAAGCCTCAGGTGAGCCGCTACTACTGCCATAACCTTGGCGAACACCCTGAGGACTGTGGTGAGACCAAAGGTGAGGGCTCAGAACTGATAATGATTGGCCCATAGCCAGAAGCAGAGAAACCTCCTGGAACATCTGTGCATCTTTTTATGATAGTATGCATCCTGAAGATCTATGGAGCACATCCAATCATTTTCCTGCAGGTAGGGCAGGATGGATTGCAAGGTGACCATCCAGAACTTTCTTTGGCAACTGCCAGGTTCAAGGTTGAAAGATCCAGAATGGGTCTTAGGTCCTCTGCCTTCTTTGGCACTAAAAAGAATCTGGAATAGATGTCCGATCCAGACTGTCCAGAGGAGATGGGTTGGATGACTCACTTCCTTAGAACTTTTCTATTTCAAGTGCTGCACCCTCCCTTTGTGAGGGTGGAACATCTGGGAGGTGTTTTGGGGGAAGAGGTGATACCATGAAGGAATGAAATAGCCTCTGGATATGATTTGTAGCATCCAACGGTCTGTTGACATGGACTCCCATGCCATTAGGTGCAATGAAAGATGACCCCTGTCTGCCTCCAGAGATGAGCAGTTGGGCAACTGCTCAGGGCTGCTGCACAGGCCTTTCTGAGAAAGGTTCTTGAAACCTGAAATTTCTAGGACCCCCTCTGTCTCTGGGCCAGCCTCTGTTGTAACTCCCTCTGCCTCTGTGGGAAGATGAGTCCTGAGTGTCTCGGGAGTACTGAGATTTTCAGAACCACATCTTCTTTTGCCCTCGCTGATTCCTTGAGAAGGATCTCTGAGGGTTAGAGAAGCAGATCCTGATGGCAGACAGTGTCTTCCCATCCTTCTCACTCTGGACAAGTGTCTCACATATGGACTTCCCAAACAGGGAAGAGCCATTGTAAGGGGCATTAGGAAATGACACCTTGAAGGGTTCCGTAAACTGACACAGCCAGAGCCAGGTGTCACACCTCATGGCAATGCCAGAACTGGCAGCCCTTGCTGCTCCTTCAGTGGCTTGTGAAAGGAGGCACATGGACATGTTTGATACTGCATTCAGAGTGGCCATCCACATGGAGAAAGTCTGTTTATCCTTCAGTGACATGGACTCCATGGGTCACTCAGCCACCTCCTTCACTAGGTCCCACTGAAGTGGAATAACATGAGCCAAATAATTCAGAACCCTTATGGAAAAGGTAGCTGATGCATAAACCCACTTCCCCAGATGGTCCATCACCAGTGACTCTCAGTCAGGAGGATGAACTGTAGAACTTTCCTGAGATGGTACTTTCTTGGTGGCAGCTGCCACCACCACAGTGTCTACTGGGGACCCCTTACTCCAGCTAGTCCTATCAGAGGCAGGACTCATAATTTTATCTGGGTGCTTTGGAATAGGTTCCATGGTGTCTGGTTCCTTCCATGCCCATGTAGTAATAAGGTCCATTAAAGGATCTATGGGAGAGGACACCCAGGAAGTACATGGGCCCATGCCAAAAGTCTCCAGGAACACCGACTCGTCAGAAGATGGCTTTGGGGCATACCACCCCCTCCTTTGGTGAAGGAGTTACATGATGTCTCCAAAGGAGACATTGTTGGGGGGGGGTAACCTGGAGGAGACTTCCCCTTCCTCCAAATCGGTGCCTTCAGTGAGGGACTCTGGGGAGGAGTCTAGGTGCCTCCTTTTGCACATCTGTTTGTGAGGGACATCTTTGGTGGGACTTTCTGGAGCAGAATTGCAAACAGAGGGTTGCTCTTCAATGGGTGCTGCCTGGGGCAAATCGAGCATGGGCTGTCCCAGTGAGGATAGGATGGTCGGAGCCATACCCAGAACTGAGGGAGTCGGGGCAGATTCCAAAGAGAAAATGGTCAGAGACCTCGACCCCATCGAGAGGACCCTTAACACCATGTCAAAGGCTGAGGGAGGGTGGGAATCCTAAGAAACAAACAAAGGAGCCACCATCTGTGCCAAGATGCAGAGGGGAAAGCTGCACTCCGACAGACTCAGAGCCAACAGCACCCTCTCAGATCCGACACTGAGGTTACTTCTCCGAGAGCTCGGTTCCAACCTGGTTGAATCCTACAAACTCAAGGCCATGGCCGGAGTCAAGGTACTAGGTACCATTAGCACCGGCCTTCCAACCCCAAGGGCTCTCAGATCCAAGGACTCCAAAACCAAGGGCCAGATTGTAGAAGGAGCAATGGGGCAAAGAAGGACTGAGAACCCCCCCACTCCAGAGGGGAGAGGGGGCTGGCAAACCCCCCATCTGGATCTTCCGCATCATCCTGTCCATCTCTGACTCTGAAAGACTGCGGGTGGACTGGGATGAGGAACCAACCAACATCAGCTGGGAGTGCTGGTGAGGGGAGCCTCTCAAAGGAGCCTGAGACACCATAGGTACCGGTGAAAACCTTGGAGAATGGAGCCGAGGGATGCTGGGCCTTGGAGGAGTTCTAGTTTTAGCTGGAGGCCCCAACTGTTCCGAGCAGTCAGGAGACCAGTTTCTGGGCCTGTCCTTTTGCCTCTTGTCTGAGTCCAATGGCTTAGAAATGGGGGTACGAGCCCCAGAGGCCTGAGAGGGCAAAGAGACGGTAGTGGCCACTACCGAAGAAGACGAGATGGGGGCAGCCATCCCTGAAGCTGGCAAGAGCCCTTTCATTATCAATTTAGCCCTCCTGTCTTTGAGGGCTCTGGGATCCCATGCAAATAATGCAGGCCATAGATAGGCGAGATACACTCAAACTAAAAACACACAGTGTGGCCATCGGCCGGTGAAAACTTATGGCCATACACTGCACATTTTCTGTAGACAAGCTTTGAAGCATCAGCCATGTCTAAGGATGGCCTAAGAGAACACACACACACACACACACACACACACACACACACACACACACACTAGCCTAACTGGGAGGAAAGGAAGGGAACACAACACTGACTAAACAAAATACTTTTTTTTTAACCGACAATGTAGACACGGTTGTAAGGGAGGTAAAACAACAATATTATCTGAAGCTAACTAACCACATGCTGATCTTCTTCTTCTTTTGGCTTTTCCCGGTTAGGGGTCGCCACAGCGGATCACCTTGTCCGCACATTGAATGGCAGCGGAGTTTTACGGTGTCGAGTTGCCAGCCCGGCGCCCAACCTTCCACAGAAGGCACACTCACACGCACACCTAGGGCCAATTTAGAGTGTCCAATACACCTGCAGCATGTCTTTGGGATGAAACCGGAGCACCCGGAGGAAACCCACGCGACCACAGGGAGGACATGCAGACTCCGCACAGAAGGCACCCCAGCCGAGGATCGAACCGGAGAACCTCTTGCTGTGAGGCGGCAATGCTAACCACTGCACCACCGTGGCCGCCCTAACCACATGCTGATCACTTACTCAAAAAAGCACTAACTCACTTGGAGCTCGAGACCACGCTGCTGGCTTGGAAAGCGGCAAACAAGATTTGAGGGAAGGATGGAGGCAGAGGGGTATTATGCGTAAGGGGAGGAGCTTGGATCAGAAAATGGTGAAGCATCCGTCTCAGATCCGATCCAGATCTGAATGCCCACAGGTTGATGACAAATGAAGTCAACTACTTCAGATGACTTATTTTTACTCCCTTTCAACTCTTCATTATAACTTCTAGAAAGAGCTTCTCTCTTATAAATTCTAAATGTATTTTCTTAATAATAATTGTAAATGTATGCTTTTTCTCAATTTTATGCTGTATGTTACTCTACTCTACTGTTATTCCTATGTATAATTGTTGCAAATTTATGTGACTATTTATGTATTGTTTCTATTATACTGTTTTGGAGCTTTTCTCCCTGGGCCTCCCCTGGGCAGGATGCACAATGGAAAATAAATAAATAGGTTCATAGGTAGGTACTAGGCTATTGGCCCTAGGGCCTAAATAAGCCTAGACAAAAAATGTACCCTGGATTTTGCCACCCAAGAAAATTATTTTCCTGTGCCCCTGTCGAGCAGAGCCACAGAAGTGATCCCTGGGGTGAATTTCTCATTTCCCATCCAATCATCAAGATTTTTCTTGAAGAGTGCTAATGAGGAGCTCTGTTTGACATAGATAGGTAGTCTGTTCCAGAGTATGGGAAGTCTCTGCAACAGGAATCTATCCCTCCAGCATGTTCTGTTTATTGTGGTGACAAGGTTTAGGTCCTTAGAGCATGTAGCTCAGAGGGATTGGGATTTCTTTAAGTGGAGCATGTCCAACAGCTCTGGGTTTGATGTAGCTTTGTATGTTAGGCAGAGATCGCCCCTGAGTAGGCTATATGCGATGGAGTAAAGCTGTAGTTTTTTGAGACGGTCTGCGTAGGGCATCTGTTTGAGGCCAGTAATCCTCTTTGTGAGGTATTTCTGTGGTCTTTCCAGTTGTTGTAGATGTCTTGTGAGGTACATACCAAAAGGGGCATTGTACTCTATAATGGGTCTAATGAGTGATGAATAGTGGGGGACAATGATCTCTTTATTTCTGGATGAGAATCCTTTTGTGATGAGATAAGCCACGTAGAAGGATTTCCTGACCACTGTGGTGATGTGATTATCAAAGGAAAGACTACTGTCCACCTGTGTCCCAAGGTCTCTTATCACATTTTCGGCATTAAGTAGACTACCAGCTATGTGGTAGTTCATGGGTACAGAATTTTTGCCAAAGGGGATGACAATACACTTTTTGGCATTGAGCTTCAGGCCATGGCTTTGACACCAGGTATCTGTCTCAGTGAGGCCCTTTTGTAGTTTGTCCACATCATTAGGAGTTTCGATTATGGCTCTTTTTTTGCAGTCATCTGCAAACTTTGTTAGCCAGGGACCTTCTGTGTTAGCCTGAACTTCAGAGAAGTAGATACCAAACAGGAGAGGACCCAGGACTGAACCCTGTGGTACTCCACTTGTCACTGGTCTGAAGTCGGATTTGGAATCCGCTACTTTCACAGTGTGGGTTCTGTCCATGAGCCAGTTGGCAACCCATCTTGTGGCATAGGGATTTATACCTAGTTTAGTGAGCTTATCTATAATTCCAGAGTGGGGGATGGTGTTGAAAGCCTTGGCAAGATCTAGATAAGCTGTGTGAACCATTTTACCCTCATCTATGGCTTTGGTGACTGCTTCAAAGAAGTCAATCAGGTTTAGGAGACATGATCTGCCTTTTACAAATCCAAACTGGGTAGGGTGCAGAGTTTGGAGATTACCAATGTCTTTGTTTATGAGTTCCACAATGATAAGTTCCATGGCTTTGCAGACCAGGCTCATCAGGCTAATGGGGCGGTAGTTTCCGGGGTCCGTCATGGCTCCCCCTTTGTGGAGTGGGATAACCGTCGCGGTGCGCCATTCTGTGGGTACAAAGCCTGAGGTGAGGCTAGGATTGAACATGGTACTTAGGTGCCAGTTCATTCTGTAGTTCGTGTAGAACGCAGCCTGGGATATTGTCAGGTCCCATGGATGCTGTGTTCTTGGCTTTGGAGAGTGTGTGTTTTTTACCTGTGCAGCCGTGATTATAGGAACTTTGCATTCTTCCAGTATAGAGATGGGCCCTCTAGGGGGTGAGAGGGAGGTAAAGTTAGCACTGAACCTATCTGCTAGGATGTTGGCAATATCAGTTGGTTCTGTATATTTAGCGCCATTGTGCTGTAACTCAAAGCAGATCTGAGTGTTCCCATTTGAAAATAAATAAATATTTTTCTTACTGCTTTTTGAAACCAAAGACTCTGAAGTATGATTGATTTGTTGTTTTCTATAAGTTGTAATGGGAAAATTTACTTTTTTGTTTATTTCTGAGTGTGGGGTATTGAGAAGCTTGCATTTAAGAATGGATAGTAAAAACCAAGCATGAGTTATAACAGGCATCCAATGTGCCCTTTGTTTGGTAGAACAAAGTGTGTGTGTGTGTGTGTGTGTGAGGAAAACTACTGAATCTTCAGATTTTGTTGCTAGCAATTTGTATTCAAAGCATGGAATGGTTAGGTAGTGGTTGGTAAATGGACTAACAAGGCTTGAGCTTTTTAATTGCCTGAACTGTAATTTGGCCTGCATGGGGTGTAAGGTTAGATGTGGATCCATATGGAAGCCAAGGTATTTGGACTGGAAAGCCTGAATTACTTTATTATTCTGAAAGACAAATTAAGAAAGAAGGATATTTTAACTCCTGATGTATTCTGAAGCATTTTAAAGCAATTTTAGTAAAGTTGATGTTTAGCTGGTTGGCTGAGATCCAGTAGCAGAGCTGACTGAAAGGGTTGCAGCTTATCTTGAACATCTTTCGTGGATAGTCTAAAATAGTGTAGCATTACATCATTTGTCTAAAGTGTTGCTGCACTGGGGGTATAGTATCCCTTACATCATTAATAAAAGAGTGAAAAGTATAGGTCCTAGTGTGGTTCCCTGAGGGACCCTTGAGGTAAATGTTTCAGAGTCAGTTTGTTGGTTATACTTATTGATAAAAAAGGTTCTTTAGTGAAAGTTACCCTGGAGGCATGCTATGTTTTGCATGAATCTATTTTTTATAGCTTTATTAAAAAAAGGAGAGTGATCTATACTCACAAAGGCTCTTTACAGATTGACAAAGATATCATCTCAGCCAGCCATTTTCTATCGTGCAGTCAACTTTATCCAGGACTGTTGGATGGCTGTAATTATACAATATCCTACTCTAAGCCCTTTTTTGGAATTTGAAATTATGCTATCTTTTTCCTACCCACAGAATATCAGCTGCTCCCAGTTAGCCTCCTCATTCACCAGGTCTACTGGACCTACCTTAGCCTACCTGCCTACCTACCTTAGCCTTCCTCGGGCTCAACCTGACTATGTCTAGAGCTGGTGAGTAAATTGAGGACACTGGGGCAGCATTATATTGCTGCCAGGAAGAATATTATAACTCCTGCTCCTCGTGGTAGCCTTACCAGTTCCACCATTGATGCCTTCAGGAAGTGCAGGTACACTTCTGTGCATGTGTAACCTTCCAACCTAGCATCTCACCCCCTATGCAACATGGAGCTTACCAGGATGAGAGAGTTGACATTGGCTGCTCAGTTCTATCCTCCCCCTGCTGACACTGGCTGCTCAGTCCCATCCTCCCCCCCGCTGTCATTAGCTGCTCAGTCCCATCCTCCCCCAACTGACATTGGCTGCTCAGTCCCATCCTCCCCCCACTGACATTGGCTGCTCAGTCCCATCCTCCCCCTGCTGACATTGGTTCATCGGTTAGTAGATAGGTACTAGGCTATCGGTCCAAGGGCCTAAGTAAGCCTAGCCAACAAGGTTCTCTGGCTTACTCCACCCAAGAAAGTTAATTTCCTGCCCCTGTCGAGCAGAGACACAGAAGTGATCCCTGGGGTGTATTTCCTATTTCCCATCCACTCATCAAGATTTTTCTTGAAGAGTGCTAATGAGGAACTTTGCTTGACATAGATGGGTAGCTTATTCCAGAGTATAGGAAGTCTCTGGGACAGGAATCTATATCTCCAGCATGTCCTGTTTATTGTGATGACAAGGTCTAGGTACCTAGGGCGTGTAGCTCAGAGAGATTGGGATTTCTTTAGATGTAGCATGTCCAACAACTCTGGGTTTAACATAGCTTTATATGTTAGGCCGAGATCTCCTCGGAGTAGGTGATATGCTACAGAGTAAAGCTGTTTGAGGCCAGTAATCCTCTATGTGAGGTACTTCTGTGGCCTTTCCAGCTGCTGCAGATGTCTTGTGAGGTACATTCCAAAAGGGGCGTTGTACTCTATAATGGGGTCTAATGACTGCCGAGTAGAGGGGAACAATGACCTCTTTTTTCCAGGATGAGAATCCCTTTGTGATGAGGCGTGCCACATAATAGGATTTCCTGACTACTGTGGCGATGTGATTATCAAAGGAGAGACTACTGTCCACCTGGGTCCCAAGGTCTCTTATCACACATTTGGCATTAAGTAGGCTGCCATTTATGTGGTAGTTCATGGGTACAGAGTTTTTACCAAAGGGGATGACAATGCACTTTTTGGCATTGAGCTTGTGGCCATGCCTCTGACACCAGGAATCTGTCTCAGTGAGGCCCTTCTGTAGGATGTCCACATCATTTGGGGACTCTACTATGACTACTAGTTTGCAGTCATCAGTGAACTTCATTAGCCAGGGGCCTTCTGTGTTAGCCTGTACTTCAGAGATGTAGATACCAAACAGGAGAGGTCCCAGGACTGAACCCTGTGGTACTCCACTTGTCACTGGTTTGAAGTCAGATTTGGAGTCTGCAACCTTTACAGTGTGGGTTCTGTCAGTGAGCCAGTTGGCAACCCATCTTGTGACGTAGGGATTTTATACCTAGTTTAGTGAGTTTAGCTATAATTCCAGAATGGGGGATGGTGTCAAAAGCCTTGGCGAGGTCAAGATAGGCTGTGTGAACCACCTTACCCTCATCTACGGCTTTGTTGACTGCCTAAAAGAAGTTGATCAGGTTCAGAAGGCATGATCTGCCTTTCACAAACCCAAAATGGGTGGGGTCCAGAGTTTGGAGGTTACCAATGTCTTTGTTTATGAGTTCCATGATGATATGTTCCATGGCCTTGCAGACCAGGCTCGTCAGGCTAATAGGGAGATAGTTCCCAGGATCAGTGGTGGCTTCCCCTTTGTGGAGTGGGATAACTGTTGCTGTGTGCCATTCAGTGGGCACAAAGGGTGATGTGAGACTATGATTGAACATGGTGCTTAGGTGGGGAGCCAGTTTGTTCTGAAGTTCATGTAAAATGCAGCCTGGGATGTTGTCCAGTCCCATGGATGCTGTGTTTTTGGTTTTAGAGAGTGCAGCTTTTACCTGCATAGATGTGATTACAGGGACCCTGCATTCTTCCTGTATAGATATGGGCCCTTTAGGGGGTGAGAGGGGGGTAAAGTTAGCACTGAACCTATCTGCCAGGATGTTGGCAATATCAGTTGGTTCTGTAATTTTCATGCCCATTGTGCTGTAACTCAGAGCAGATCTGGGTGTTGCCATTGAGATTCTTGACATAGCTATAGAATTCTTTGTGGTTGCCCTTAGAATCAGTGATGATTTTGTTTTCGTAGCTAGCTTTGGAGGATCTTATAAGGGATCTCAGCTTCTTGCTGAGGCTGACCAGGGAGCTCCTCTACTCAAGGGATTTTACTCTCTTTTGCAACAGTTTCTTCCTTCTATTGTAGAGTTTGTTTATGCCAGGGAACCACCAGATTGGCTTCCTTTTTTTGGAAGATAGTGTCTTGGTTCTGTTTGGGATAGCATGATCCATGCAAGTGCTTATAGAGTGCATTTGTGTAGGATTCAGTAGTTGTAACTGTATTGTCCATCTGCATGCGTGTCATGAAGTTCACCACTTCTGTCTTAAGAAGCATGAAGTTGGCTTGGGAGAGTTTTTTACCATGGTTTCCTTAATGGTGGGTGGGGGCGGGATGCGGATATCTAGTGTGATTAGCTTATGTTCGGATATGACCAACGAGGAGTTGACTTCAGGTGTAGAACACCGGTCACTCATGTTGGTAATGACTAGGTCTAGGATATTGTTGCCCCTGGTGGGGGTGTGGATAAGTTGATCCAGGGCACTGGAATTTATGAATTCCAGAAAGCTTTGAGTGAAGGAGTTGGTACATGAGTAGTTTTCCCAGTTAATGGTGGGGTAGTTGAAATTGCCTATTATTAGGGTGTTTGGTTGAACCCTAATATTTCTAGTATATCAAGAAAAGAGGAATGGGAATCCTGGGGCATGGTGGGGGATCTGTAGCAAGCTACAATTTGGATTGCAGTTTTGCCCAGAGTTAGTTGCACTTGGATAACCTCGGATGCATTATGCTATGCAACTAGCCTGGAGATGTGGATATCCTTAATGACGATGGACACACCTCAGCCTTTGATGTTCTGGTCCAGGATAGATGGCCAAAAAGTGTGGTATGAGTTACAGCCTGGGATGCAAGGGTGCTCTCTAGAGTCTTGAACCAGGTCTCAGTCACTGCACAGATATCAATGTTCTCCATTTTAAGGAGTGCCTTGAGTGGGTGCATTTTGAGATTTAGACTTCTAACATTTAGTAGCATTACCCTCAGTTTTTGCTTGCCTGTTCCTGTTATGATGGTGAATTTCTCATTTGAACCTTGCTTAAAAAAGGCACTATAGGGGCGGCAAGATCCTTAGCCAGTATCCAAAATCCCAGGGGCGACAAGTGCAGGCCATCTCTGGAAAAGCATTGTGGTCTGTTGAGAATGTCGTCCCAGGCAGACAGATACTGGATCCCCTTAGAATAGACACCAGAAGCATAGCCAATTGTTGAAGTCAATTATTTTGTCCTTGTACTGTGGTATCATTCTGGGTGATGGCAGGATGCTACTCAGGGCTAGGGTCATACCTGCCTGGGCTACAAGATCGAAGAGCTCTTCCATGTCTCTTTTCATGTAGTCCAGGGAGGTACGTCTCAGGTCATTCACACCAACATGGACAATGACAGAGTCATATTTGTACTTGTTGTGGAGTGACCTGAGTGTGGGTTATGTGGCGGATCCTGGCACCCAACAGTAACCTTCTCCTAGTTTAGCCTGGTGAGTGGGACATCAGTGTGCCTGACTATAGAGTCACCTATGACTAGTGTGTTGGGTACCTTTGTTTGCCTTATGGGCTGTGGTTTATTAGCACACTGAGTCAGTGGGCTATGTGTCATTTGGGTTGTGTTGGGGGGTGGAGGTTGCTTGTGTTTCTGCTTTGGAGGTCTCTGTTGCTTGAGCAGATTATTATTGAGAGCCTCTGTGAATGTTTTTGTGTTTCTATGTGTGGATTTTGGTGGTGTAGGTTTAGTGGGACTATGTGATGAGTGTGGTGTGGTGCAATGTTTACCTTCTCCTCTTGACTGTCAAGTTCAGTTTTGGTTGGAGAGAGCTTTATCTCCAGTTTGGCTAGATAAGTGCACCTCTCACAGGTTGTGGTGCTGGGTGGTAGGAGGAGAGGGTTGTCTCTGAACATGATGCAATTGCTACATTGCCTCAAGATGCCCAGATTCATCAGATAGACAGGAGAGAACTCTGGGAGCTGACCCTTGCACATGCCTGAATAAAAACTACTTTCCTCTAAACAAGTGAGGAAAGTGAGTATAAGAGCTGTTTATCTCTAAGCAAGTGAGGGAAAGTAAGTACAAAAACTGTTTTCCTCTAGATAAAGAGGAATGTTGAGTGCTGTAGTAATTTGTAGCTTATTTAGTGCTAACAACAAATTCTGAACAAGTGCTGAGCACGAATAAGCAAATTCAAGTGCTAAAACTAAGAATCTGTACCTGGATCTTGTGGTAGATAGGCTATCTAGTGCTTAGCACTCCCACTGATAAGCTAGAAGGCTTCCCACCAACACAGAAAGGTTTGGGGGGGGGGTTCAGAAGCTTACAAACCGTCCTGGATACAGCAAATCTGTATCTGGACTAGACTAGTTACAGGAAAGATGGGAAACAGCCTCAAACACAAGCTTATAAACCAGAAAGTTGAAAGAGATGGAAAAACTGCCAAATGGCCAATAAACTACAATTTCTGGGCCAGAAACCACTCTTGTGGTAGATAGGCTACCTAGTGCTTACCACTCCCACTGATAAGCTAGAAGGCTTCCCTCCAACACAGAAAGGCTTGGGGGGCTCAAAAGCTTACAAACAGTCCTGGATACAGCAAATCTGTATCTGGACTAGACTAGTTACACAAAAGGTGGGAAACAAGCGCAAATGCAGGCTTTTAAACCAGAAAGTTGAAAGAGATGGAAAAACTGCCAAATGGCCAATAAACTACAATTTCTGGGCAAGAAACCACTCTTGTGGTAGATAGGCTACCTAGTGCTTACCACTCCCACTGATAAGCTTGAAGGCTTTCCTCCAACACAGAAAGGCGTGGGGGGCTCAGAAGCTTACAAACAGTCCTGGATACAGCAAATCTGTATCTGGACTAGACTAGTTACAGGAAGGGTGGGAAACAAGCGCAAATGCAGGCTTTTAAACCAGAAAGTTGAAAGAGGTGGAAAAACTGGCCAAACGGCCAATAAACTATCTCGGCCAGAAACCACTCTTGTGGTAGATAGGCTACCTGATGCTTACCACTCCCACTGATAGGCTAAAAGGCTTCCCTCCAACATAGAAAGGCGTGGGGGGGCTCAGATGCTTACAATCAGTCCTGGTTACAACAAATCTGTATCTGGACTAGACTAGTTACAGGAAAGGCAGGAAACAAGCTTAGAAATTATTTTTATTGGCTGCTCAGTCCTATCCTCTCCCCACTGTCATTACCTGCTCAGTCCCATTCTCCCTCTCTCACCTCCCATCACCCATGCCACTAATCAAACATGGGTCAACAACGGCACAATAACAGCTTTAACTCTGCATCATGGGACTGCTTTTATCATATTTGTTAATGGGATAAAAAATTTGTTTGAGAAGAAGGTTTTCAAATAATTTGGCAAGCAGACATAGTACTGAAAAGAGTTTGAAGATTTTAAGGGGAGGAAAATGTTGTGTTTTTTGGAATGGATATAACAATACATGGAGGGATGGTGCCAGATGTTAAAGAAAGGTTGAATATGTGTGACAGTTCTTTAGCAATATAAGTTAAGGAGGTGCTGCCATGTGGACAAAAGATGGATGTATAGCATTTGGTCTGGGTAGTTCCTTTTCCTTGATTTTTCAAATATTTTCCAAGCTGATTTAAATGTGACAAACTGAAAATAAAGATTGGGGCTAATGAATGTGTTTGTAATCAAGGGGATGCCTATAGGAGATTGCTGGTATGTTAGGTTTGGTTCATATGTTAGCCATTCTTATTAATATTGAAGAACTGGATACTAAGGCTATTGTGTTGGATGAAATATACTTAGCAAATGTATTAAGCATTGAATTGATTATACTGGAACTGCATATACTGTGGTCTGTGGAGTCTCTACAAGCTATTTTTATTACTTTTCAAAACTGTTTTTATTGAGTGAGTATTTTTATTTTGTATGGGCCTCCACAAACTTAACTAGATGTATAGGTATACAGTCATAGGACCACATACATATTTGTTGACCTCACAGTGAAATTTTTAAAACATGAAAAGAAGTCTAAGATGACATCTTTGTTTAGTTTAGCAGAGACATTTCAGAAGACAGTTGGAATCTAAATGAAACTAGAAGTAAACATGAATTAGACAGCAACACAAAGTGTCAAAAATATAAGAAAGAATTTAAAGAAATGTACCAGAAGAAGGTGAGTATAGAAAACATCTAGAGCAACCACATGTTGATCAACATATGACGTATGAATGGTTAACTGGAGATGAATTTAAACCAAAAGATGAAAGGCTAATAATGGCTACCCAAGATAGTGGGCTAAGTACCATGCTGTTTTTCAAAGTTTATAGAAAAAGTGTAAGAAACAGCAATAATAATCTTGTGAACTTTAATTGTACCCCGACTTAGGAATGGGGTCCACTTCCATCACAAAATTAGAAACTCAAAACATTTGGAGAAATTAAAAAAAAATAGATACATTTACCCTGGTCTGCGGAGTTTGTGTAGGCTTTTATTACTGCACAAAGTTGTTTTTATTGAGTCCATTATGTCATGCTTTCTCTGGAGATAAGCAGATTTTGCTTCCTTAATGGTCAGTTTGTACTTTTTGCAAAGGTTAAGGAAGGTCATCATGCGTGAATGTAGTTGTGAGGATTTCTGCACTTTTCATGATTTGTTTTCCTACTTTATTAGTTGTTCTAATAAAGTAGTTATCCAAGGGCAAGACTAATCTCCAAGTCTTTTTTGTGTGGGGATAACTTATCTGTGAATGAGAAAATTGTGGAATTTAATAGATATTATGCAGAAATAGTTGTTGTTTGGTATAGGGGGTCTCCAATCTATACTATTACATTCTGAGACTAACTGTTCTTTCTTAATTTCCAAGTATGACCTGGAGGATGTGGTTTTATGAAGGATTTTCCTGGTTTTATATGCAATAATTGTTTGAAATGGAAGGTGATATCTTAAGGAGTTGTGAATGCCTGTAATATCTTTAGATTTCTGTGGGATAAAAGTTATCAGGAGTCTAGGAATGAGTTCTTTAAGGCAGACATTATTTGTGATAGGCCATTTAATATAAAGTTTTAGCGAAGTTGGCAATTTTGTTAGGCTCAGCAGATCTATATTGAAATCCCATGTAACAATATTTTGTTTTCCATTAGGGCACTGAGTTAAGATTTGATCTGAAGTATTCTGAAGGAAATTGGTGCAGGTAGGGGAAGGTTGCAAACTACAGCTATGAATAGCTTAACTTGATTGCTTATTGTAAGCTTTACTACAAGCTTGGTTATTTATTATTATTATTATTATTATTATTATTATTATTATTATTATTATTATAAGTGCTGCTTGCTTTTAGACTAAGTTTAAGTAATGGGAACCTTCTAAGTGGCACTGTCTATGCCTTTGTGATGGCTTTATTAAGCTAAAAAAAAAATTCCATTATGGGGCTAGTCTGATATGCAAACATTGTCTTTAAGCCACGATTCACCGATACCTTGAATATGTGAATCATTATTGATAACCCAGAAAAGGACAGGGATTTCTAGTTTCCATTTTCTATTAAGGTTCTGTAAGTTAAGCTGACAGAATTTTAACCCTTTTGATTATTTTCTTACATGATGTTTGCGGGGGAATAATTAGAGTTCAGAAAATGTTGTGTTTTACGAAGGTTGCTATTTGTGGGTGAGAGAAGTCCTAGATTTGAATTTTTGTCTCCTTTCCTGCTAAAGCTTCAGAGATGTTAGTTAAAGGAGACTACAACATTTTGGACCACTTGGTCATTGGTTTTGTTAGAAATAAAGTTAGTCTGGTTCTAATTGGTAACAACAATAAAATGAATGTCTCTGTTTCACTTCAGTTTTATCTAACTCTGACTCAGTAAATATGACACATTCTTACTAACAAAATTAAAAAATTCATATAATACATAGTGCATTTTACTCTGATCTATCTCAATGTTCTCTGTGGATTTCAACAGTTGTAAACACTTTATCAGCTCTCAGTGTTGTCAATAAATGTGAGATAAAGTCTGCAGCTGCACAGTTAACACATTTGTATAATAATTTGCACAGCAGTTTACTCTTAACTCTTGTTTAAATCTCTTTATTGTGAGTGACAGTTTATCAGTTCACAATGCTATTTTTTTATTTATCCTTTCTTAGTATCCTCCTTTCAAGGAAGACCTGAGGTAGTATTTATACTCTTAGGGGTAATTTGGCTAGGGCACCAAGGAACACCCCTTACTCTTTTCAGTAGGGGGCATGGAATCTTTTATATTCACCTGAGCTACCATTAACTCAAGCAGATGGGGCCTTAGTTTGACATCTCACCTGAAAGGCAGCATGCTAGGGAGTGCAGCACCCCCTTTAGACTTTACTGCAGTGTCAGCAATTGATCAACCTGATGTGGGAATAGAACCTACAACCTTCTGTAAAGGCAAGTGTGCTACTCGGTTTACCTTTACATAGCTGAAAATCACTTGTGCGATTGCTCATATGTGCGAATCGTAAACATGAAACACAAAACCACAACAGTTTCCACTGTTTGAAAATCAGCAAATCAAAAAGTAGATTTGCTGATTTTCGAACACAAACCTAGAATACGAAGTGTAATGAAGTGTAATGCAGTGGGGCAAGCCCTCCTGCACCACCCATGTGGGGGACTGCACCCCCCCTACTTTAATATACTAACTCCGAGATTGCACTACAGTTGGGAAAGGGTCCATTTTCCGATCCTCACTATAGTGCAATCAGCACCAAAAATGCCGAATCTACAATGAGCGAATGTCACTGTGCATTTGCTCATTGCACATTCGAAGCATTTTTTGTTTGACATTTGGAAATTTTGCAAACGTCCTTTCAAACATTTGCCATTTGCCCGAGTGCAAAACGCACATATGAAGGTAAACCGTGCTACTCATTGCACCGCTGACACTATCTTATTATTGAAAAATTCATTTCTTGTTAATTGTAAAATCAAAGGTATATGTTGACAATGTTCTATCAATGTATCAGTTCTGCACAAATACATTTTATACTATGTATTTTCTTATACATCATGCTTTATACGTTCTTTTGTACTATGTTTTTTATATAGCTTAAAATGCAAATTCCATTTTGTTTTATAATTACAACTTAAAGTGTTTTCATCTGGGTTGTGTCTAAAAAGGGGCCCCTTGTGATGAGTCCATAATCCCTGTTACTAAACAGGCAAATAAAAACATGGAGATAAAGAAGCAAAGCAATAGTGAAACACATAACTGTAGGAACTAAGAACCAAAAGATAAAGTTATATGGAACCACAAGCAGGACTCAGCAGAAATACGTTTCAGTTTTATTCAACAGTTTAGCAGTTTTGTTCAGGTAAAGAAAGGACTTCTTCTTTCACAAAGATAAAGAACCAAAATGTCTCTCACATTTTCATTCTGCTATTAATGATAATATGAGTAATTAACTGTAGACATATATTACTTTATTTCAGATATAAAGCTAAAGTTAAAACCATAAGCTGTCTCTTTCCTGCTTTACTGTGTTTTGAAACTTTTGAAGTTGTTTTCTTCAGGATATAATGTCTTCCATCTCAAAGTTCAAAAGGCTGTGGGTTAAAGTCATTTCCTTCACTAATCTTGCTTAGTTAAAAGTTTTTGGATACAAAAATCAAAAAAGAAATATTGTTTGCTACAGTTCCTTTTTATTTATATATTTTTTATTTTATTTGCATTTGTTTATCAGGAAAGACAGACTGGACTATGATATGTCCCTTTTTGATGGAGGCCTGGGAAGAAAAGCTTCACAGCTAGCACATTTTACAGTATGTCATACAATACAACACAAGGCTAAACATAAAATATTAACTATCACATACAAGATACAAGAATTAGTAAATAAAGAAAAGAAAAGAGAGAGAGCTTGGATATCATTACATTCTACAAAGTTACATTTCAGTTTTAGTGTAGAAATGACAAGTTACTGGGTCCTCAGATGAATGTCCAAAAGCTTAGATTTTATATATATATATATATATATATATATATATATATATATATATATATATATATATATAAAGCTGCATGTTCAGGTCAAGGTTACAGATGTGATAAAACATGCTACAGAAAATGAAGTATTAGGTTGCGTGGTGGTAGAATAGTTTTGTAAAAATGTGAAAAAGTAAAAATAAATCTGTACAGCAAGATGTGCATGTTGCTGAGTCAAAAGAGTAGAACACGATTGACAGTTTTGAATACTGTCGAAAGACATAGTGTAGATGTATTTAGACTTCATGCAACAGTAATAGTGTTGTAAATGATTTTTGATCTAAGAAGCCTGTGATTCAAGGCAGAAATATTACATTTAATTTATATGCTGGTGCACAATGCAATATTATACAAAAAGCCACTTTTAAGTCTTTGAATCTGAGCAGTACTAAACGTGAGACCTAATCTTAACAGTGCATAGGAGCACTTAATAAAAGCTTGTTAACCAGATCTAAGCACTATAAGGATTGGGTCTTGTGCTAACAACAGATTTATCTGCAAGCAAAGAACAGTGGCAGAAGGTGAAGTAACTTTTATAAGCAGTTAGGACTTCAATCTGCTCCACTTTTAAACAAAACATGGCAGAATGAAGCTTTTAACGCTCTTCATTCTTCAAAGGGACACTACATTTCTACCTGCTATATCTCTGACAGTGCCACTGTGTTTTATCAGCTTTCAAAGTCTTTGAAATTCAGTAAAACACTCCACTTTTCTACACTTTTATTCTTGTAACTTGTAGTACATGGAGCAGATAAAGCTTCAAGCAATCCAAAGAATTATGATCATATCTCCAGTCAAAACCAGTTGCGTTCCTGACATGGATACCAAGATTCACCTCAAGAAAATACAGGAAGCAGTGGAAAATACATCACAGATGTTTGCAGAGCTAATGACTGCATGCTTGTGTCCTTTAATGACAATTATTCCAGATCACTTCAGAAATGATAAACATCCTGCAATGTTATGAAGTGTACTAACAGGACTACAATCATAAGCAGTACTTCACTGAGAGTCTTACAACAGAATATTCAGGACACTGATGATGTTTTAAAGTTATTCTGATTCACTTACTAAATTAAGTTCTTTTCAAGGAAAATATTATAGCAAGAGTTTACTAGAACAAATGTTAGATATTTATGTCCCAAGAGGAGTTTCTATAGCTCTTTGAAGCAGAACAGAACAAGAGCTGAGATGCATGGAAAATCTAGGTATGACTTTTAATCAAGTTGAACTGACATGTATAATAATATAATTATATAAATAATATAATGTGATATGTAATTATTGATCATGGGATAAGTAAGACCAATCAATAACCAAATGGGATAGGTTATTTTGAGCACAAAAAGGGAAATTGGATAGGCTTGAAATGACCCACAAGGACAGCTAGTCTAGTACTCTCCTATGAACAGTAAAAATAAACCGCAGCAAGACAGAAGATCCACAAAAGATGTTTATTGAGCGCTTTCGTTTGGTATAATACAAAACTTCATCAGAATATCTAGTAGAAAAACAAACAGACAACTGACTCAACAAAATTTTTATATATATATATATATATATATATATATATATATATATATATATCCCATCATGCACAAGTTAATCAAACAACAATTATGCATATCCTTCCTACTTAAAGGAATATTGTCAAAATTTGTAAATAAATACCTATAAATATAGATAATACATTTGATAAAACATAAAAAGGCTTAAAACTTCATAAAATCCTATCTAAACTAAAACATATATATATATATATATATATATATATATATATATATATATATATATATATACACACACACACACACACACACACACATTTCTAGCATACATTTAAATTATTAAATAAACAAATAACTACATGAAGCCATCAGCTTTTGACCTAAGAATAGAACCAATTGATACATTCTTATTTAGCCCTGGTTGTTGGGTGGCATTAGTTCTCAACTGCGACCTCAACTCTAATAATTCTAAAAAAAAATCATTTTTAGGACCCCCTCTGTCATTCAAAAACACCTGTTCCAAAATGGTAAAACTAAAGTAATGCCCTTCATTTTCCATGATATGTGAGGCAAGGGTGTTTTTTGCATCCTTCTTTTTAATGTCATAGTAATGCTGATATATTATCGTTCTTAGTGCATTAATAGTTTTATCTATATAGAAACTTTTACAAAAGTTACACAGGGCAAGCTACACCACACCTTTTGTACTACAGGAAAACTTTTGTTTATAGAAAAATTTTCCATAATTAGGTATTGAGACACTAGTCCCTTGTAAAATGTATTTACATTGCAAACAAAAAACACATTTTGACATTTTTCCTATCTCCAAACACCCTCTAGTATTCTTCTCCAACATGTTTTTGAAACAAAAATCCTTTTTATAAACTATCTTAGGATTAAAACCCATCAGCTCATTAAATTCAGGATCAATATTAAATATATTCCAATTTTGTTGCAAGATTTCACAAATATTATTACATTTTTTATTATAACTAAAGACACCTGTAACAGAAAAACTAGTGTTATGTTCTTTATCATTCTCTTTGTTAGCCATATCGGATGAAGTACCTTTCCACAGTAGAGGTGATAAAATCCCTCTCTGCCTTTTTAACCACTTCTTGTAGTAAAGGATGTAAAAAATCATAGGGATAGTTCCTATGTAAAATCATATCTTCTAATATCTGAATTTCATGAAGAAAATCATCCCAGTCTGACACCATTCTTGCAAGATGTACCGCTCGCCCTTTTACTAAGGCCCTTTTTTGATGTTCATAGGTTCATAGATTAGTACTAAGCTAACTGCCCTTGCGAGCCATTTTAAGCCTAGACAATTATCCCTTGTGAGACTTGAACCCAGCACCTTGTGTTTGTAAGGCAAACACCTTAACCATTAGGCCACCCTCTGAGGATGAAAGCTGTTGTAATGAAGTAAAGTATTAGAATAGGTCGGCTTTCTATATAACTGTAATGTTGATGATTTTTTTCTTATGGATTTTAATGAACAACATGTATCATGCAATATTCTGATTAATGATTGTGGTGATTTTAAAATATATAATTACAGTGACATAGTTTTTCAGAACAGCCTTGCGAACATTTTTGAAAAAGGTTTGTCCTATGTCCCTAGTAGGAAGGGCACACTAGACGAAATTCTTATTAATTTAAAGTTATTTACACGTAAATTAAATTTAAAAACATTTTTCAAAGATAATTCTGAATTACATATAGGAAGGGAAATCTGTAGGAAACCTAGTCTCTTTAATCCTCCATTACATCCTGTCATACAGACTTTTGAAAGAATGTGTGAACATAATATACGACAAATGTTTAAAATGGAAACACACAGTGAAACTCAAGGCAACCTAAATTTACAAGAATCACAATTATTAAATGCGGTCTGCAATAATAGAAATATACGTGTTATGAAACCAGACAAAGGGGGTGGTTTAGCTATTATGAATGTTAATACATATGTAGAAAAAATGCTTGGGTTGTTATATAATGACACATATACAGAAATTAGCTTAAATGAGAAGAACATTCTTTATAGAAAAGTTGATATGGTCTTGGATGAGCTTTTATTTAATAGGGAAATTAGTTTGGAGGAGCATAATTTCATGCCAGTTAAAAATCCAAAAATCCTAACCATATTCGGTATACCCAAGCTACATAAAGACCTTGCTGACCCCCCTCTTTGTCCTATTGTGGATGCAAAAGCTTCAAAGACTTATTTTATAGCTAAATTCATTGATGTACAGTTAAAAGACATTTTGTTAAACTGTACATGGATAGTAAAGGACTCTTGGGATCTCCTTAAAAAACTTGACAAAGATACGTATACAGATGACCTGTCCTTTATCACCATGGACGTTAGGGACCTTTTCTCAGTGATCCCGCATGATACAGGGATTGAGTGGTTTTATCTTTATTTATGTAGATATACCACTATTAGACATGAGCAGATCTTAACACTTAGAACTTTGATGGAACTAATACTTGATACAAATGTCCTTGTTTTTGAGGGACAATTATTTAAACAAGTAAAGGGAGTAGCAATGGAAGCCATTTGTGCTCCCATTTTTGCAAATATTGTCTTAGCTTTCTGGGAAAGGGAGTTTGTCTTTACTAGTACTTTTTCGGGGTACTGGAAGCATTATTGCAGGTACCTTGATGATGTTCTTATATTCTGGGACAATAGTGAGGAAGAATTACAGCACTTTTTTTCCTTTTTGAAAGAAAGTACAGACTTCCTTGATTTTACACACAGTCTTAATAAAGAGGCTATTAATTATTTAGATATCCCTATTTCAAAGGTGAGAGAAGATCAGGCCTTCAAGACAACATTATATAGAAAGCCGACCTATTCTAATACTTTACTTCATTACAACAGCTTTCATCCTATACATCAAAAAAGTGCCTTAGTAAAAGGGCAAGCGGTATGCCTTGCACGAATGGTGTCAGATTGGAATGATTTTCTTCATGAAATTCAGATATTAGAAGATATGCTTTTACATAGGAACTATCCCTATGATTTTTTACATCCTTTACTACAAGAAGTGGTTAAAAAGAGGCAGAGAGGTATTTTATCACCTCTACTGGGGAAAGGTACTTCATCCGATATGGCTAACAAAGAGAATGATAAATAACGTAACACTAGTTTTTCTGTTACAGGTGTCTTTAGTTATAATAAAAAAATAATAATATTTGTGAAATCTTGCAACAAAATTGGAATATATTTAATATTGATCCTGAATTTAATGAGCTGATGGGTTTTAATCCTAAGATAGTTTATACAAAGGATCTGTGTTTCAAAAACATGTTGGAGAAGAATACTAGAGGGTGTTTGGAGATAGGAAAAATGTTGAAATGTGTTTTTTGTTCGCAATGTAAATACATTTTAGAAGGGACTAGTGTCTCAATACCTAATTATGGAAATTTTTTCTATAAACACAAGTTTTTCTGTAGTACAAAAGGTGTGGTGTAGCTTGCCCTGTGTAACTTTTGTAAACGTTTCTATATAGGTAAAACTATTAATGCACTAAGAACGAGAATATATCAGCATTACTATGACATTAAAAAGAAGGATGCAAAAAACGCCCTTGCCTCACATATCATGGAAAATGAAGGGCATTATTTTAGTTTTACCATTTTGGAACAGGTGTTTTTGAATGACAGAGGGGGTCCTAAAAATGATTTTTTGAATGATTAGAGTTGAGGTGGCAATTGAGAACTAATTCCACCCAACAACCAGGGCTAAATAAGAATGTATCAATTGGTTCTATTTTTAGGTTAAAAGCTGATGGCTTCATGTAGTTATTTGTTTATTTATTTAATCATTTAAATGTATGCTAGAAATGTGTGTGTGTGTGTGTGTATATATATATATATATATATATATATATATGTTTTAGTTTAGATAGGATTTTATGAAGTTTTAAGCCTTTTTATGTTTTATCAAATGTATTATCTATATTTATAGGTATTTATTTACTATTTTTGATAATATTCCTTTAAGTAGGAAGGTTAGGCATAATTCTTGTTTGATTAACTTGTGCATGATGGGATATATATATATATATATATATATACATATACATTTTGTTGAGTCAATTGTCTGTTTTTCTACTAGATATTCTGATGAAGTTTTGTATTATACCAAACAAAAGCACTCAATAAACATCTTTTGTGGAGCTTCTGTCCTGCTGCGGTTTATTTTTACTGGTTTGATTTTACTATGAACCTATGAACTGACTGAATGTGTCAACAGCTAGGTGGCAGTTGAGAAGTAAATGAGGTAGTATAGAGCCACAGTACTTAAATAAATGGATCAGTATGGAACACTATATGCTTCAGCTTGTTGTTGTGATTCTTCCTAATGCTAAATTATTCTTATTGCTCTATTCTATTCAAATGTTTCAAAAATTAAACTGGATGCAGATAACTTCAAGTTTTGTACTTTTAACACAACTTTAGTGAGATATAGGTTTCTAAAATGGAATTTTGGAATAACATTGGGCACAGAAATGTTTCAAATTGTAGAAACCAAAATGATTAAAGTGATAAATATGTAGTTAATATAATATATGGTCTTCTCTAATGGAGAACTACCAAGCAAGACTTTTTTGCTAGACTGCTTAAGTTGCTTGACAAGCTGATATAGAAACCCCTGAAACTGAATAATAATGTATATCAAATCTGTATGTCCTTTGTTAAGTACATGGGTCATGTGTTAACATTGGAAGGCCTTAGCCAACCTGAAAAAAAAAACTAAAGACAAATTGTTTCTTATACAGTCCTTGGTATGGTGTGATAGATCTATGTAGATTTTCTGAGTCAGTAGTTACTGTACCAGAGCTTAGTGAATACAATACACTACACTGACTTCTGTTTCAGGGTGGATCTCAGAAATGTCTTTAACACGGGTTCAGCAAGGGAGCAGGTTTAACACTATTCCTGTTTCCAGATTCACTGGTAATTCAATGCATCTGATATGCAAGGCTTTACTTGACCCAGTGCTGATAGTTTTATTGCAGATCAGCAAGTCAAATGGCATCAGAAGTATTTGTTCCAGGAATCTAAACCTCTTTTACAACATCAACAGAATGGTTTGGAGGGACAGGTATATCTCACAGATGATACTATTGCTCTGGAACAGGCTCCCTCTCCACTTAAATCAAATCACATCCCTGTTCATATTCAAGTGTGATTTGGATCTAGGGATAGAAAACATTACTGCTATTAATGAACAGCAGCAGCTTTGAAATGCTTTATCCCATGCCATTTGGTATGTAGCCTGATGCCCTTTGGTATTAGCCATAACCCCTTGGTACTGGCTTTTACTTCAGAAAAGTAGATGCCAAACCAGAGAGGTCCCAACACAGAAACCTGGGAGACTCCACTGGTGACTGGTAATAAATGATTGCAATTCATTTTCAAGAAATATCTTCATAAAGCTTCAGAAAGATTGCAGAGAATGCTGCTGAGTTTACAGAAATATGATCTGCCAGAAAAATAAAAAATAAAAATAAAATGCCCACAAATAACCTTTGGTTGTGTTTTTATTTTTCTGTTGCTTTATAAGTAAGATCTACATTTGACAAAAATGAGACAAGTTATTGCATATGGTCTGATATTTTCAGCTGACCTTTCTTGAGTTTTTCAGTTTTTTATTTCATAACTGAGTATGTCTAGCTTAGAAATACATTTACATCAGTCATCCAGGAAAACATTCAAAGACAAACGTAGAAATGTATATCAGTATACAGATAAAACTGAGGAGAGCGGATGTGGTGCTATGGAAGTTAAACATATCCAAGAACATGGCACATTTGTACTTATTCAATAATATTGTACAGTGTTGATTAACAGGAAAACCCAGCCACTGGGGATGCACAAGCCAGTGCATTTCTTCGTGCTGGTCCCAAGCCCGAATAAATGGGGAGGATTACATCAGAAAGGGCATCTGGTGTAAAACCTCTGCCAAATAATATATGCGGACAACAATACAGATTTCCATACCGGATTGGTCGAGGCCCGGGTTAACAACGACTGCCACCAGTACTGTGCCAACAGGGTGCTGGCAGAAATTGGGCTACTGTTGGCTGAAGGAGGAGAAGGAAAAGAAGAGGGGGAAGGCATGCCCAAAAGCAGAAAGAGAGGAAGAAGGTTTGGAGTGTAGTAGTGAGGGTAGGAACTTTGAATGTCGGCAGTATGACTGGTATAGGGAGAGAGCTGGCTGATAGGATGGAAAAAAGGAAGGTTGATATATTGTGTGTGCAAGAGGCCAGATGGAAGGGGAGTAAGGCCAGGTGTATAGGAGGTGGGTTCAAATTGTTCTATCATGGTGTGAATGGGAGGAGAAATGGGGTAGGGTTATCCTGAAGGAACAGTATGCCAAGAGTGTTTTGGAGGTAAAAAAGTGTTGGATAGAGTGATGTTTATGAAGCTGGAAATTGATGGTGTAATGATGAATGTTGTTAGTGCATATGCTCTGCAAGTTGGGTGTGCGATGGGTGAGGAAAGAAAATTTTGGAGTGAGTTGGATGAAGTGGTGGTGAGTGTACCCAAGGGTGAGAGACTGGTGATTGAAGCAGATTTCAATGGGCATGTTGGTGAAGGGAACAGAGGGGATGAGGAAGTGATGGGCAGGTATGGTGTTAAGGAGAGGAATGCAGAAGGTCAGATGGTAGTGGATTTTGTGAAAAGGATGGACAAGGCTGTGGTGAATACGTATTTTAAGAAGAGAGAGGAGCATAAGGTGATGTACAAGAGTGAAGGAAGATGCACACAGGTGGATTATATCCTATGCAGGAGGGCCAGTCTGAAGGAGAATGGAGACTGTAAAGTGGTGACAAGGGAAAGTGTAGTTAGGCAGCATAGAATGGTGGTCTGTAGGATGATGTTGGTGATCAAGAAGAGGAGGACAAGTGTGAGGGCAGTGCCAAGGATCAAATGGTGGAAGTTGAAAAAGGGTGATTGTGAGGTGGAGTTCAGGGAAGAGTTAAAACAGGCACTGGGGGGCAGTGAAGAGTTACCGAATAGCTGTGTAACTACAGCAGAGATGGTAAGGGAGACAGCTAGAAATGTGATTGGTGTGACATCTGGACAGAGGAAGGAGGACAAGGAGACCTGGTGGTGGAATGAGGAAGTACAGGAGAGTATACAGAGGAAGAGGCTGGTGAAGAAGAAGTGGGATTGTCAGAGAGATGAAGAAAGTAGACAGGAGTATAGGGAGATGTGGAGCATGGTGGAGAGAGAGGTGGCAAAGGCTAAGGATAAGGCATATGGAGAGTTGTATGAAAGGCTGAACACTAAAGAGGGAGAAAAGGACCTGTACCGATTGGCTAGACAGAGGGACCGAGCTAGGAAAGATGTGCAGCTGGTAAGGGTGATAAAGGATAGTGAGGGAAACGTACTCACAAGCGAGGAGAGTCTGTTGAGCAGATGGAAAGAGCACTTTGAGGGGCTGATGAATGAAGAGAATGAGAGAGAGAGAAGGTTGGATGATGTGGGGATAGTGATTCAGGAAGTGAAACAGATTAGCAAGGAGGAAGTTCAGACAGCTATAAAGAGGATGAAGAATGGAAAGGCTGTTGGTCCAGATGACATACCAGTGGAAGCATGGAGGTGTTTAGGAGAAATGGCAGTGGAGTTCTTAACCAGATTGTTTAATGAAATCTTGGAAAGTCAGAGGATGCCTGAGGAGTGGTGAAAAAGTGTTTTGGTACCTATTTTTAAGAATAAGGGTGATGTGTATAGTTGTAGTAACTGCAGAGGGATAAAACTAATCAGTCACAGCTTGAAGTTATGGGAAAGAGTAGTGGAAGCTGGGTTAAGAAGGGAGGTGATGATTAGCAATCAGCAGTATGGTTTCATGCCGGGAAAGAGCACTACAGATGCGATGTTTGCTCTGAGACTGTTGATGAAGAAATATAGGGAAAGTCAGAAGAAGTTGCATTGTGTCTTTGTGGACTTGAAGAAAGCATATGATAGGGTGCCTAGAGAGGAGTTCTGGTATTGTATGAGGAAGTCAGGAGTGGCTGAGAAGTATGTAAGAGTGGTACAGGATATGTACGAGGGTAGTGTGACAGTGGCGTAGTCTGCAGTGGTAGTCACAGATCTGTTTAAGGTGGAGGTGGGATTACATCAAGCATCAACTCTGCGCCCTTTCTTATTTGCAATGGTGATGCACAGGTTGAGAGACGAGATCAGACAGGAGGCCCCATGGACTATGATGTTTGCAGATGACATTATGATCTGTAGTGAGAGTAGGGAACAGGTGGAGGAGACCCTGAAAGATGGAGATATGCTCTAGAGAGGAGAGGAATGAATGTCAGCAGGACTAAGACAGAATATGTGTATGTGTGTGTGTGTGTGAATGAGAGGGAGGATAGAGGAATGGTGAGGATGCAGGGAGTAGAGCTGGCGAAAGTGGATGAGTTTAAGTACTTGGGATCAACAGTTCGGAGTAATGGTGAGTGTGGAAGATAGGTGAAGAAGAGAGTACAGGCAGGGTGGAATGGGTGGAGAAGACTGTCAGGAGTGATTTGTGACAGACGGGTACCAGTAAGAGTGAAAGGGAAGGTCTACAAGAGGGTAGTGAGACCAGCTATGTTGTATGGGTTGGAGACGGTGGCATTGACAAAAAGGCAGGAGTCAGAGCTGGAAGTGGCAGAGTTAAAGATGTTAAGATTTGCACTGGGTGTGACAAGGATGGACAGGATTAGGAATGAGTATATTAGAGGGTCAGCTCAGGTTTGACGGTTTGGAGACAAAGTCAGAGAGGCGAGATTGCATTGATTTGGACATGTGCTGAGGAGGAATTATGGGTATATTGGAAAAAGGATGCTAAGGATGGAGCTGCCAGGTAAGAGGAAAAGAGGAAGGCCTAAGATAAGGTTTATGGACGTGGTGAGAGAGGACATGCAGGCGGTTGGTGTGACTGAGCAATATGCAGAGGACAGGAAGAAATGGAAACAGATCATCCGCTGTGGCGACCCATAACGGGAACAGCCGAAAGAGAAGAAGAGTTGATTAACATGAAATAGCACAATTAAATTAAAGTTTGTAAAGTAGAATGCAATGATTCTCAAATTTGACAAAATTTCTAATAATGTAGATTCAAAATCACCTGCATTAATAATAGTATTATAAATGCTAAGTCTTTAGATATGAGAATTCAGTTGAAGAACAAATGAATGAGGACGTGACAGGTTGAAGAACTATTTATAAATGCTGGCAAGAAGATGCGTTGAATCTCTGACGTTACTGATGTTCTTCCCATGTGATCTTATCAGGTAAGGAAATGCAATGAACTTATAGAACTCCAACTTGGTTACAACAGCTCTGACACACACCCTTCTTCAATTTAAAGACAAATTCTTCCCTCTCACACAGTGCTTTTCCAAATACAATAAAACCCACTAGCTAACCACTGAACTGAAAGGTCTGCTCAAGCTTAGGTACAACACGTGGTCATCATGGAGACAATACTGCCCTTACCTTTCTACATAGCCTATAAGTAAGCCATACGCAGACACAAAAATCAACTACTTCAGATTCAAGCAATTTTCTCTTCTAGGCAAACCCAGATATTTTTATCAGGAAGTAAATTTTCTTATAGGCCATAAAACCACTGATTCCACCTTCTCTCCTATCACCAACCACACTTCTCAAGGTCAACTCTCAATCTTTGACTTTCTTAAAGAATTTAGCCACCTCCTTAGTACCACAACCTCTACCTCTCCCCCAACTCACCTAGCCTCCCCTCCTTTTATCACCCTCTGATATCTTAAGAAAAATTACACACAAAAAAAATATACCCCTGGATGCACACCTGTGCAGACAACCTGCTCCCTTAGTTTATATCACCCTGCAAACTTCCTTAACACCCATCTTCTACATATTTATAAACTCTGCTTAATTCGAAATACAATGCCAGACATGTGGAAAGCTGCTCTGATTATATCCCTTCTCAAACAGCCTCAGCCAGTAAATACCTCCTACTTCTACCTTATCTCCATCCTCCCTATACTTGGGAAAATACTTGAAAAACTAATCTACAACCAACTGTTCACTTCCACCCAACAGTGCCACCTCCTCACTCTTAAAATGCATGGATTCTGGGCTGGCTGGAGCACAATGACTGACCATGCCAAAACTTTTACTCTAACTGAAAACTTACTGCTCCTTCACTCCCTCCAAGAAATTGTAGTTAGCCCCAAAACTGTCACCTGGTTACAAAACAAAATTTCTTAACAAATAGGTATTTCAGAGTCAAATTAAGCCCAACCCTATCTCCACCAGCATCCCTTATAAGAGGAGTGCCCCAGGGATCCATAATCATTCCTTTTGTTTTCACTCTCTATTCATAGGTTCATAGGTTCATAGGTTCATACTAGGCTATCTGCCTGAGGGCATTTACAAGCCTAGCCCATCGTTTTGTGGCTTACGCCACCCCTTTAGTATGGGGAACTATACCCATTATTTTGCTGTGCCTCTGTCGAGCAGTGACACTGAGGTAATCCCTGGGGTATATTTGCGATCTCCCATCCATTGGTCAAGATTTCTCTTGAACAAGGCCAGCGAGGTGCTCTGCCTCACATGTACCGGGATTTTGTTCCACAGCATAGGGAGTCTTTGGGTGATGAATCTATCCCTCCAGCATGTCCTATTAATAGCCGTGTCGAGGTTTAAGTCTCCCGCCCTTGTGGCTCTGATGGATCTAGATCTTTTGAGGTGAAGCATATTCATCAAATCTGGGTTTGACATGGCCTTGTATGTTAGGCAAAGGTCACCTCTGAGCAAGCGTGGCGACTGAATAGAGCTGGAGTTCTTTCAGTCGGGCAGCATAGGATAGATTTTTGAGACCCTTTATCCTTTTGGTGAGGAACTTTTGTGGCCTCTCCAGCTGCTGCAAGTGTCGGGTCAGATACATTCCGAATGGGGCATTGTACTCAATCATTGGTCTGATGAGTGATGAGTAAAGGGAGACTATAACCTCCCTTGATCTAGATGAGAATCCCTTCATGATAAGGTGGGCAATGTAGAAGGTCTTCCTAACTACTTTAGCTACATGGGTGTTGAATGACAGACTACTATCAACTTGGGTCCCCAGGTCCCTGATAACTTCTTCTGTGCTTAGTGGATTGCCACCTATTTGGTAGCTAGGGGTAACCTTGTTTTTCCCGAAGGGTATGACTATGCATTTTTTGGCATTTAACTTTAGGCCATGGCTCTGGCACCAGTTATCCGTTTCTGTGAGACCCTTCTGAAGGATATCTGTGTCAGATGTGTTATCTACTATGGCCCAGTTTGCAGTCATCTGCAAACTTTGTCAGCCATAACCCTCCTGTGTTTGCTTGTACTTGGAAAAGTAGATGCCAAACAAGAGTGGGCCCAGGACTGAGCCCTGTGGGACACCACTTGTGACAGGCTTTGAGTCTGACATGGCGCCAGCAACTCTGACCCTGTGGGTTCTGTCACTCAGCCAGTTTGCAACCCATCTTGTGATGTATGGGTTAACATTTAAGCTGATGAGTTTTTCAATGATACCCGAGTGGGGTATTGTATCGAAGGCCTTAGCCAGATCGAGGTAGGCTGTATGGACTGCCTTTCCCTCATCAATGGCTTTGGTGACTGTTTGAAAAAGTCAACCAAGTTTAAAAGGCATGATCTGCCTTTGACAAAGCCAAACTGGGTTGGATCCAAAGTCTGCAAATTCCCTATGTCTTTATTTATGAGGTCCATTATGATCCTCTCCATGGCTTTGCAGATAAGGCTTGTCAAGCTAATGGGCCGGTAATTTCCAGGGTCGGTGGAGGCACCGCCTTTGTGAAGTGGGACCACAGTTGCAGTGCGCCACTCCTGGAGTGCGTATCCAGAGGTAAGACTTTGATTAAACAGCTGTCCTAGCTGTGGGTTTAATTCCTCATTGAGTTCGTGGAGCACACAGCCGGGGACACCATCAGGTCCCATGGATGCTGTGTTTTTTGCTTTGGAGAGAGCAGTTCTCACTTGGGCGCTGGAGATGTTTGGGGGGCTGCAATCGTTTGGTATAGATATCTCTCCTTTTGGGGGGGAGGAGGGGGAGAAGTTTGCACTGAACCTGTCAGCCAGTATGTTGGCAATGTCTGTAGGATCAGTAATCTTCACATCATTTTGAACTAGTTCTGAGCATATCTGGGAGTTTCCTCCTAGGTTTCTAACATAGCTAAAGAAGCTGCTCTCTGATCTCCTTAACCTTCCTATCACTCTATATGCAGATGACATTGTTATTCTTTGACCCAGCCCCTTACATTCAGTTATTCAAACCCAGCTCAAGTCTGATCTCCACTCCCTTAATTCTTGGCTAAACAACCATAAGCTACTCCTAAACCCCTCTAAAACAAAACATCTGATATTTGAAATGTCACAAAAGCTGCAAGAGACTCATAAAAATCTCAAAAACTCAGATCTCAATGGTTTCCCAATAGAAACATACACATCCATTAATTAATTAATTAATTAATTAATTTTACATTTGTTGACTGGGACAGTCCGTCTGGGTGTGAACCCATTTTCAGCAGAGGCCCGGGGAGAAAAGCTCCAATAAAACAAGAACAACATTGACAGGTACAGTGTTGGTTTACATAGAATTTAACAGAAATATTTAGAGACAACAAAGAAAGTACAATATACAATAGGCACTTAGTGAAAAGGAGAAAGTTATTACAATATATTAAAGTTGTGTTTGTATTTATATATATATATATATATATATATATATATATATATATATATATTTTTTTTTTTTTGAGGGCAGGGGTCCATCTTTAGTTGATCATTTGAGTATACTTTAATATGTGTACATATATATCAAACCATACAAATTTCAAATCTCAGCTTTTCTCCCACCTATCATCTAAATTGCAATGCCCATGTCACACTCCAACATAAACCCCTCTAATACACTTCACGCACCTCTCTCCTTTACTAACCAACTCTTGTTTTACTAATACATTATTCTTCACTCTATTCTACTTTCTCCCCCTCCAGATCTCAAATCATCCTCTTTTCTATCCCAGCCCTACCTCTCACATTGAATCTCACTCACTCTTCCCTTAAACCTTACATTACACATAATCCCTACTGAACCCTTCAGCTAGTTCACTCTATATTTACTAATTTTCTCTACAAAAATAATTCTTGTACTTTATCAATCCTCCCAACTCTCACAAGCTAGCAGTAAGCAGCCTTTATCATTATGTTCTCCCAAATGTTATGACAAACTTATTTATGTTTTACAAATTGCTTATCTTTGTAAATTTTGTAAAGATATGCTTCTTGTCCATTCTGTACATATAATTTTTTTGTTTGTCTTATTGCTCATTATGTCAGTTGTTAACCTCATTCAGATTTATATGAAAAATGTAACTCTTGGAGCTTTTCTCTCCGGGTCTCCACTGAAAACGGGCACTCCTTTGGCCCAGTGGACTACCCCGGTCATCAAACTTCAAATAAATAAATATATATATATATATATATATATATATATATATATATATATATATATATATATATATATATATATATATATATAAACCCTTACAAAAGAAAAGGAATTATCAAAATATACTCTTATTGTAGATAGCTGATGGGTGTTGTTAACAAGTGGGCGTGGGGTCTCTGTGGAGACTATAAAATTTAGGGGATGAAATTTGATGTGGGTTATGTGGTATTAGCCTGGCTTGGTGCAGGAGCAGAGGAAGTTGTTAGTGAGGTGGTCTTTGAGCAGAGTTTTGAATTGGTGTAGGTTGGTAGCATTTAGGATGTGCTGGAGGATTGATTTCCAAAATTTAGAAATGTGGTGGGAGTAGAGGGCGTCCCCGGCTTTGTTGTTGCTTTTGGATACTTGGAGGAGTGTTTTGTGTTAGGATCTGAGTTGCCGAGTTTTGGCATATGGTTGAAATAATTGTTGTAGGACTGGGGATCTGTTTGGCTGGTATATTAGTTGGTGGGTGAAGACAAGTTGGGTATAGGTTAGTTGTTGTGGGAGTTCTAGCCAATTTATTTGTTTTAGGGCATAGCAGTGGTGGGGCATATATGGGGAGCTAGTGCTGAACATGGCTGTTTTATTGTAGGCCGATCCAAGTTTGGTAAGGTCAGTTTTGTTATGGTTTGTAAAGATGGGAGAAGCATAGAGAACAGTAGATAAGAGTTGAGTCCTAGCAATGCTTAGTCCAGATTGGCTAGTTAGGAAAGGATTAGTTCAGTAAAGAGAGCCTAATTTGATGCATGTTTTTTAATGGTTTGAGAGAGGTGTAGGTCAAATTTTAATTTGCCATCAATTGTGACACCTAGTAATTTGGTATGTGAGCTGGTGTTTATGATTGTATTTTTGCTGGAGTGGATTTGAAAAATGGCTGAGGGATTCGGTGTTTTGGTGGGGAGAAAAATCATTAGTTTGGTCTTGTTTGGGTTCAGTATGAGGTTAGTGTTAGTTAGCCAGGATTCTACTTCTAGGAAGGATTGTTGTGTTATAGCCTGTAGATGTGTTAGAGAGGGGGCGGCCCATATCAGGGTAGAGTCATCTGCATATTGAATGACAGAGGCGAGAGATGTGGATTTATGGAGTTGATTTGTAAAGATAGTAGGGGGCCTACTATGGAGCCTTGTGGAACTCCTATGTTAACATGGAGGAAAGGTGATAGCTCCTGTTGCCATCTAACAGCCTGCTGGCATTTGGTTAGATAGCTGTGGAACCAAGCTAGGGAAGAATGACAAATATAATGTGGCCAGTTCTGACAGCAGTTTTTGGTGTGAAACTGTGTTGAATGTCTTTGAGAGATCTAGAAAGATGGATGAGACATATTTATTCTGATTTCTGTTTTCATTTATTGTGTTGGTAAAACTGAGGAGGGCGAGTGTGGTGCTGTGGTGGGGATGAAAACCATATTGTGTGTTTGATAGGAGGTTATTGGAGAGAAGGTAGTTTAGAAGTTGGGAGTGAATACATTTTTCTAGCATTTTGGAGAGGTGAAAGAATGGCAATTAGCTGTAATTAATAAGCTTGGTATAGTTGCCACCTTTATGCAATGGGGTGATATAGGAGACTTTCCAGATAAGTGAGACATAGTTGTAGGAGTTAGAGTGGTTGATGAGGATAGAAATGGGGTAGGCTATGACTTTGGAGGCAGCTCTGAGGAATTCTGATGGGAGGTTGTCAGCAGCTAGGCTGGTGGGCTTGAGCTTACTGAGTAGTTTTTTTATGGTATGGGTTGGGACGGGGTTAAAGGAGAAGAAGTTTACACCCTCATTGTTGGCTACGGGGATTGTAGTAGTGATGTTTTGGTCATAGTCAATAAGTGAGTGAATTGTGTTTATGAAAAAGGAATTGAATTGTGTAGCGATGTTATCATTTGATGACATACTACCAGGTTGCAGGTGTTTGTTTATAGTGGCCCAGACTTTTTTGGGGTTGTTTTTGTTTCTTTGTTGTGCAGTGATGTAGTAGGCTTTGTTTATCAGCTTTTATCTGAGATTTGGCTTTATTCCTAAGTTGTCTGAAAAGTAGAAGGTTGTCATTGCTTTTGTTAGTTAGCCAGTGTCCCCATGCCTTGTCCCTTTCTTTTAGTAGGTCTTTGGTGTTGTTTGTAAGCCAGGGTGTGTGGTGATGTTTTATTCTAGCTATTCTGCAGGGGTCCAGGCTGTTTAGGATGTTGAGAAAGGTGGTGTTAAATGTTGAATGGCATCATCTAGTGGTAGTGTTTTGAGGGCAGGGGGCAGTTAATTTGTTGGAGGAGGGAGTTAAAAGTGTGGGTATTACATTTTTTCTTGTTGTGGATTAGCCTATAGACCACTTGTCTGGGTGGACTAAGATTGTTTCTGATTAGGTATGTGGATAGATGGTCACTTATGGTACTGGGGAGGCATCCTGCTAGAAAGGGTGCATTATTTTTATTTGTGAGAGTCCTATCCAGGATGGATTATCTGTTTTGTCTATTCTTGTGGGGTTTTATATGAGCTGGGAGAAACCATATAGGTTTATGAAATTAGCTGGATTATTGGAATTATTGGTGGACCAGTCAGTGCTGAGGTCACCCAGTATGACAGTTTCTTGGTGGAATATTGTGAATAGCCAGTGAAGTATGTCTTCAACTGTGCTAGTGTTATCTCCTGGAGGGATATAGATAGCCACTATGATTAGTGTTTTGTTGTTGATATTCAGTTTGGTGATGAGTAATTCTGCATTGTTAGATGTAGGACGTGTGGTGTTGATAACTTCTAGGGCTAGATTTTGTTTAAACATTATTGCTACACCTCCTCCACATTTATTTTGATGATTGTCTATATATGTTGAGCCCTGGGGGAAGTATTTCATTGTTTTTTACATGTAGCTTAAACCAAGTTTCAGTTAAAATGGTTATGTCAGGGGAATGTAAGAAAATTAGTGCATGGAGGTCATGGATTTTGTTTAGTGCACCTCTTAGATTTATATTAAGGAGCAGCAGAGAGTGCTGTTTGAGTGGGGGTATGGTGTTGATTGAGGTGTAAGTGGTAGTTTGTTTATTGGTAGTCTTGGGGCCAGGGTTGGGGTGGATGACACCACTGAGTTTTAGTTTTGATACTATATGAATTAAAGTTTTAGTTTGTGGTTTCTAAATAGTGGTTAATTTTTGTGTCTCGTTTGGTGATATTTAAGTGGGGGATAGTCTATTTTTGTGTTGTTTTAGAGGTTGGGTGAAATTTGGGAGTTGTAGTGCTGGGTTATGGGTAGTGGAGTGTTGGTGATGGAGTTAGTGGGGTGGTCATAGCAGATGGGGGTATGGAAGTTAGTTAAATGATAAAGAAGGGCTAGTGTGAATAGGTTGGCTCTGTGGAAAGATAAGATAGTAAATAGTCTTCGTTTTAGTGGATGTGATGATGTGTGTTTTAGTGAATGTAACATTGTGTGCTTTATTACTGTGTTGAGGTTGTTAGAGTGGAACTAGCAGTGTGTGGTTAGAGTCTGTTGTGAGATGTTGGAGGGAGATAGTTGTGAGTTTGTGGGTATGTGCGAGAGCAAGGGTTAAATCAGATAGGGGGGTGAATATGTGGGAGGTGTTAGAAGAGCTGAATGTGTAGGTGGATATGTGTTGTATTATAATGGTGGGGAAGGGGGGTATAGTGGAGACTGGCCTGTTTTGATTACAGGGTGTGACAACTGTTAGATGTGTATGTACTTAGGTTTATGGCTAGACTAGTCTCTTAACTTCCAAAGCCACATTGAAAACACCAGGAAAAAAGATCATCTCTGTTTTATTTTGGTCCTGGAAAATATATCTTTTTCTATCTAGACCAGCTAAAGCTGCACTAGGCAAAGGAGTCCTCCTTGCTCAACTTGAATGCGGTCTCCCCATTATAGCCACAACCTCAAAAAAAAAAAACTGATCCACTGTACAGTCCATTAAAAACAACTTCTGCTGATTCATTTTCAATTTCACCCCTTAGGTACAGTACTGCATTTCCCTCTCCAAGGCCAAATGACTCCTAGTCTCCTACACAGTTGAGCTACTCCAAGGTCTCTCGTTTTCAAACTATTTCAACCAGGTGCCTTTCCACCTCTTGCAGTCAAACTCAATAATAAAACCACCCCTACAACCTCCACAACCTCTCCTAATTAACTCCCTCATGCCAGGCATCCCAAACTAAACTGCACTGTACCAACCATTACTTCTCCATTTTTATAACCATATTCTGATAATCCCCACACCTTCACCTTAAAGAAGTCTACTTTTTCCCCAACTTTAGAGTTCAACTCAAAAGACACCTTTGTCAAAAATCTGACTGCAAGTGCTTTTCCACTGGACAAATAGCCCAACTCCCTCCTCACCTGCATCACTTTTACTTTGATCTTCTACTCCCAGCTGTTGCTTTCCTCTCATATTTACTACTAGAATTAATTTGCATTTGATATTCTACTCTGCTAATATTATTTACAAATTGTATCAACTGTCTATGGGATTATCTATCTTCTGTGTTTACTCTGTTTGTGAATTTGTTCTGTTTTCTTTTTTTTGTGAATCTTTTCACCTGGGCTGTCCCTGCAAATGGTATAGAATGATCAGTGTACTACCGCGATAAACAAACTAAAATAAATAAATAAATTCTGAAGAGCTTGTGAGCTAAACAAGGCCGATTAACTACAGCAGAAATCCTGTATTGTGACATTGATAGGTCCTTCTCGGTTGTCATGCTGCTCACCTTGTGGTTTTGTTATATGCTTGTTCCAGTTTGTGTTACAGTAGGAGGTCAACTTAGTCAATAAATGGGAAAACTCCATTAGCACTGAAATTATATATATGATCTGACTGGGGATACTCTAATTTTCATCAGTGACAAAACAAGTCATGGGCATTCAGAATTGCCATTTAGCTGAAACACCTGATGTTCATAAGGATCATTTGCATATATCCCATGTGCCTCTGATACAAGAGGTTTGGGAGGTCACTCAGTGAAAGTTCTAGCTTTGCTGGAGTTTTCATTTTGTTTTTACTGATTGGTTCTTCCGTGATCTCATTCATTGTTTTAATTTTCATCAGTGAGGAATGTCTTTGCATTATACAGTTTACTGAGTGTCAGACTGCTTTTCATATTAGTGTCCTTTATTTGAACATCATGCTGGCTCCATGGTGCAAAGGAATGTAGCTGTGAGAGTGACCCAGACAACCTGGGTTTGATTAGTGATCTTGGTGCATGATGAGTCAGAAGTAAGCATGGGAAAATAGGTTGTAATCTAGTAGCTCACTTGTTCCATGGGTGGGGGGTAGGGTTAAAGCACAGGATGATAGCTTTCATTGGTGAGACTGGAGATATCTATCCTCACTGAACAATACTGGGGCACACACAAAGATTATCAGTCTTAATGACCTTAACTCATTGCATATCTAGTGTGGGGTCAGGCCATGGGTAAGGATAATTCAAAGCAAGTAGAGCATCTTGTGTGCAGCAAGTACGATGCTGTGTTGAGATGCCTCAGCCTCCTCTCTGAGTACAAGGCAAATATCTGATTAGACCAGAGCATGTAGGTGACATTTGTGGTCCAAGATTGAGTAGAGGTACCAGTAGCAGTTGGTGGTCATCTGCAAACACGAGAAAAATAATATAGAAAAGAAGCAGGATGTCAAGAATGACTTTGAAATGTTTTGATAACTCTGCATCTTCTATTTGTATTGAATTAAGCACAGCAATTATTAGTCAGATTTTGTCATATTGGCAGTTACACTATCACCTGAGATGTCAAGAGTTCATGCATTGTACTAGATAGGACATAGAAATGTAGTTATGAAACACTGTCGTGAGTGATTGACCAGACCACATCAAAGCAGATAAAATGATAGTTCCTGCTCGGCTTCATGCTGCAATGCTTCATACAATTCATGAGTCATAAGTTTAACAAAGTATAAAGAAAGGCGAATGAAGACTGTCACAAGTCCTGAAATATATGCACAGATAGAAGAAATTATTTTAAACTATGATGCTTTCTTAATTTCTCAGAATGAGAATCATAATGGGGAACTGCAAACGTATGGAATCACACATCTTTCATGGTTGAATGTTAGAATAGATTAGCTGCATCATAACGATGCATATTATCTTCTGCGTGCTGAATAAAATTAAGAATATCCAGAAACTGTGCATCTATGTGAAAATAGTAGTTATTTTGTTATTAAAATCCTGCAATTTATTTTTGGTTAGAGATGGTATTTCAGATGAAATCTGACTGAAGTCAAGAAAAAGTAACAGTTCATAGTTAATAGATTACCCTGAAATTGTTAACATTCTAAGGGAAACAGCATGGTTTCAGAGTTCTCAATCACACTCGCACTTTTTTCATAAAAGTTAAAGACACCATTGTGAATAGTTTGTACAAGGGTTAACAGAAAGCTGCTATTTTTCTTGACTTTTCAGCAACTTCTGATCATGATTAGTAATCTTAAAGCTGTTGGCTGCCTCTCTGTCTCCTTAAACCTAATTTACTTACTAGCTATCTGAACAGAAATAGGTGATAGGCATACTTTTATCAGCTTGATCTCTCAAGCACAACACACTTTTGCTCAAGTAAGTTGGCTTTAGATGGCACTAACACAAATTTTTGCTGTTTTCTTCCATGCAGAGTTTTATTTATACACTTGCTTTATTAGTGAGTTCTGGGTAGTTTGAATCGAATGCACCTTAGACACTGAGTGAGACAACAGATACCTGAGCTCACAAAGATTACTTTTTTGGGGTGTAACAACTTCAGGGTAAGTAAAGTTTGGCCTTAGGGAGGGGTATTTAGCCCAACAAAGATGGCATTTTTGTTACATTTAAACAAACTAAATAATTCAACAAACTAATAAAAAATAAAACATGGAAAAAGCATCACGCTAGGAAACAAAAACTGTATGTTAGCGCTTTCGTTTACTAAAAATATGTAAACTTCTTCAGACAATTCACAAACAAAAAATCAACCCTTAAATACTTTAAAAAAACATGACATAATTTCCTGAAACATCATTTCCTGAAACATCATTTCCTGAAACAACTTTACCTCAATTTAAAGTAAAAGAACATAAAATGTAAAGTGTAAACTACATAAATCTATTCATAGATACTATGTTAAATTATTTTCTTGTGAAATTCAGTATATTTTTTATCTTAATAAAGCTTTAAGTTTTAAAGTACTCCTGATAGAGATTACATCATTTAAACCTGGTGGGACCAAACCATTTAATTTCAACTGCCATAAAACTTCTTGAAGAAAAAGTACTTTAAAACTTAAAGCTTTATTAAGATAAAAAATATACTGAATTTCACGAGAAAATAATTTAACATAGTATCTATGAATAGATTTATGTAGTTTACACTTTACATTTTATGTTCTTTTACTTTAAATTGAGGTAAGGTTGTTTCAGGAAATGATGTTTCAGGAAATTATGTCATGTTTTTTAAAGTATTTAAGGGTTGATTTTTTGTTTGTGAATTGTCTGAAGAAGTTTACATATTTTTAGTAAACAAAAGCACTAACATACAGTTTTTGTTTCCTAGCGTGGTGCTTTTTCCATGTTTTATTTTTTATTTATTTTTGTTACATTTACTTATAAGCTGAGCAAGTGAAGAAAATGTATTCTGGAAATGAGTGCATATTTGAGCTGTTTTTATTGAGCTCCTTTGACTGTAGAAATATGATGTTTTTTTTTATATCGATCCCTTCCAGTCGATCTTTTTGCAATAAGGATTCATAGTAGATCTAACATATGATATTACAGCAGAATACTATATTTGATTTATGTTTTCAAGACTGGAATTCATTACAGATCCATCATTAGGCCTTCCTCTTTTACATATATGTCAATTTAATGTAATTGCATACAAAAGGAATTCACTTAATCCAGTTTATTTATTTAAATTTCTTACAGGTGTTTTTACACTAATCACAACAGACCACTCGCAACCACACACTGGGTGAAGAGTCATGAAAAATAAAACAGAACTAATTTGCAAACACATAGTAATTATAGCAAGTACAATGTCCAGCAGACAATTGAATCAATTATCAAATATGACTAACAGAGCAGAAAAACAAATATGGATTCATTTCGGTAGTAAATATGGGAAATAAGCAACAGGTGCAAACAGAAAGTCGAAGCAGAAGTGATGTAGATGATGGAGGAGTCAGGTGACATGTCCAGTGGAAAAGCATTTGTGGTCTGATTTCCGATACAGGTATCTTTTGAGTTGTTGTCATTTACATGCAGATGAGCTCATGTAGTCATGTCATGCCTACTTAACTTGGTAAATAAGAGCAAAACAGTGCATACTAGCTACCTTGGCCTGACCAAGGCATGTGACATAATACCTCACTCTTGCATTATAGATAAACTTACAAAACAAAACACACTGATGGGACACAAAAAGCTAGGATAGGGAGTCCACCTTAACAAAGAGACTAGTCACTACCGGAGTCACACAAGAATTGGTGATGGGGCCTCTCCTTTTTGGCATCTGCTTCTCGAAGTTAAGGGAAACATCAAAGGCCTCTGGCTGACCAAGTTTGAAGATGACTCAAACTAGATATTGTAACTGAATCCCCTAAAGACACAGATATTCTTCAAGAGGGCCTTTTGCAGACAAACAACTGGTGCCAGTGCCATGGACTAAAATCCAGGCATCAGGCCTCAGAACACCCCTGGGCGAGTGTTAGTTACAGTTAGTTAACACACGCACTCTGTTGGGCATTATTCCTTGCTTAGTGACTGGTCCAAATGAAAGCTTAGTTATTTAAAGGTCATGCTTGTTTCTGTTGGGGACATTTGAGACTTACAATGTTGAGATTTTTAGGAATTCTTTTCAGGTTTGTATGGTTGCAAACAATCATACTATTTGTTTTGGAGGGGGTTGGAGTAGCTTATGATTGTTTACCTAAGAATTAAGGGAGCTGAGGTCAGACTGATGCTGGGTTTGAATAGTTGTATGTCAGGGACTGGGTCAAAGTATAACTGTGTCATCAGCATAAAAAGTGACAGGAAAGTTAGTGTGGTTGAAAGATAGTTTGTTAATAAAGATTGACACCAAGAGTTGAGTGAGTGTGGAGCCCTAGTATACTCCTTTGGTAATCGGTCCTGGAGGTGATAGGGATGAGCCAGTTATGACTGTGAAATACCTTTCTGTTAAGATATCTCTGAGCCAGGTGGAATGTTGGAGCTAACTCCAATTTCTTGGTGGAGTGAAGGAGGAGGATGGTCAATAAAATCACAAGCTTTGGTAAGGTCAGTGAGGAGAGTGTCTGAAACTTTTCCTTTCATTTGTTAACCTCATACAATTTTACTGATACAAAGGAAAGAAAAAGCAGCATGTAGGTTTTAATTTGATCAAAGAGCAGGTTACTATAAAAAGTGAAAAATAAATAGTGTGTTTTTGGCAAAATAGGGACTGATTACCACCTCTTCCCTTCAAAATTTTCATGTAAAACAGTCATGGGAAATAAAAGACTAGTTATATAAATGGACAGCTGGATGCCTTTGATAGATTAACTTTTTTAAGAATATATATAAATATTGTTAAGGAAACAAACTGCAAGTTGTGAAGGTCAGTGCTAGCACATGCACCACTTCTTTCAAAAATCATTACATTGTAACATTATTACTGACAACCTGTCCAGTTCACTGCTTGATTAACTTAGTAATGCATGCAACTGCTCTTCATCAAATCTCATTGCATCACTCCACAGAATTTAAACTAGATGACATTTAGCCAGAAAATAGTTTATTAATGGATTAGCAGAAGCCATTCTTCACTTTAGTGAGAGAATTGTGTTGATTGGCCACTGGCTTGTAAAAATTGGCTGGTCTAGGGCTTGAAGTAAGCACTTATATTGGTTATTTTGAGCTTCTTTTTAAGTTGTTTCAGGTTGGAACCTTCTGGTACTTAAGCCCTACCTTTGAGAGGGTTTCTGCTTATTCACACTGAGCTGAATGGAGGAGGGGTGTTGACCACAACTCTGATCTGTGATATACAACAATAAGTTTCCTGTTTTCTTGCTTATTTTTGCTAGTTATTTCTTATTCTTACCATTTATTGCACTTTTTATTGTCTGCTGCTTACATTTTACTGTATTTTATTGCTATAAATGAATCTGCACTGTTGTACTGCAATTGTCTGCCTTACTGGGCCCGTTAAATCACTTTTGTTTCTGTCTCACTGTTTGTAAAGCCTTTTTAGCTAAGTTTCATTGTGTGAAAGGTATTAAGTGGAATATTTCTCCATTTGTTAAGCATTTGTTTGTTGTTGTTCTGATTTTTCTGCCAAGGAGTGTATCATATAACTGATTTGTTTGCAGTTAAAAGCATTCTCTAGAGTCTCCTTGCTCCTTTTTCTGTTTAAAACTTTCATTTAGTGTCTCACTGCTGTTCTTCTGCTATGATAAACATTTCTGTAGTGTTTTCTGCCTAAAATATAGTGTAGCTAGTAGCCGTAGCATAGTTTACCAACCTCCCTCCATATTGTTGCCTTCTTTGTAAACTTGGTGGTTTTGCAGTTGCCCGCCCCTACTGTAAATTTGATCTGGGATACTCCTCCCAGTCCAGTCTCATTAGCTCTTTCTACCTAATACAGAGAGAACATTTGGGAAGGCCAACCCCCTTAGTTTCTTAACCTTGAATTATCTTCTGTTCCCCCTTTCCACAATACTAAAAAAAACACTTTATTCAGCTGCTTTTACAGTATTTGTGCTTCATCCTCCTACTCTATTACTTCATCTTGTCTTTTCTGCTACTTGTTCTCTAAAGTGTTCAATTACATATTTTCTGCTGCATTTATTACTGCTTGTTTATAGCCTGTTTAAATTGTAAGTATTATTCTAAGCCTCTTAGTTTTGGTTTAAGCACTTGAGCTTTAGGCCAACCCCTTAACTCTCCCTGGCCTCTCTCCCTCAGATTCTGACAACTATGGATGGACAATTTCCTAAGGTTTCTCCTGCCAGCCTGGCTGATATGGACATCCTGAGACAGTGTAGAAACTGCCTCGTATACATGGACAGCCATCTACTACCACCACCTAGGGACACAATTTGTGAGAGATGCTTTTACATTAAGAACCTAGAGTCTATGCTCTCTCCCTTGCAAGCTAGTATATCTGACACTGAGGCAACTGTCAACACAATAACTACACCTGAAACACCACCCAAAACTACACAACACACAACCACATATGCGGAGGTTCTCAACAAAAACAAACCCAAACAAAGCAGACCTCAGAGACAAAAACACACGCAAACTCCACAACCCTCAACACCACATAGCACACATAATCTACACACCTGTGTATCACAACCACTAAGGCCTAACCATAAACACAACATATTAGTCATAGGAGACTCCATTGTGAGACACACAGAAGTGCCTCTCACCAGGCTGGATAAGGAGAAAGTCATGGTTAGTTTGTCAGGTGCCAGAATCTGCCATATCACACACACTTCTCTCAACAGGTACTGTTATGACTCTGTCATAGCCCATGTTGGCGTGAATGACTTGAGACGTACCTCCCTAGAGTTTATGAAGAGAGACATGATTGAGCTCACTGAATACGTGTCCCAGACAGGTATGTCCCTAGCCTAAAGCAGCATTATACCATCACCCAGAATGATGCCTAAATACAAACAGAAAATGACTGACTTTAACAATTGGCTTAGTTTCTGGTATCATTCCAGGGGGATCCACTACCTGACAGCCTGGGAAGATATGACTGACAGACAACAATGCTTTGCTAGAGATGGCCTGCATCTGTCTCACTTGGGCTTCAGGCTTCTGGCAAAGGACCTTGCCTCTCCCATAGTGCCTTTTTTGGGAAAAGTCATGAGGTCAATACTACCAACATAAACATTTAAATAAAACTCAAATTAAAGGTCATGCTGCTGAATGCTGGGTGTCTAAACATGAAACTGCACTCATTGCAAGCATTCCTAACCCTGGAAGATGCTACATTTGTGCAGTCACAAAGACCTGGTTCAAAGCTGCAGAGACACCCCAGTCTTACCTGGTTACTCACCCTATCATATATTCAGAACCCAAATTGTGGGCAGCAAAGCCAAAGGAGGTGAAGTTTCAATATATATTAAAGACACACACACACATCTCCAGGCTGGTCAAACAATATGAAGCACATGAGATACTCCAGGTGCAGTTAACCATTAACAAGACCCCTATTCAAATCATAGCTAACTACAGGCCCCCAAATTTGACTCAAGATGCCTACTCCACCTATCTGGACCTCTTCAAATCTATCAAGATTTAACCCTTTACCCTGATCCTGGGTGACTTTAACTACCCAACGATAGATTGGAATACTACTCATGCTAGAACACAAATGCCCAGATATTCCTTGATTTTAGTAATGCAAATGCCTTGGAACAGCTAGATTATACCCCCACAAGAGGTGATAATATCATGGATTTGGTATTAACCAACATGATTAACCTCTGCAGCACCCCTACAGCTTCATCCTCCCTGGTAAGATCTGACCATAAAGTGGTCACTTTCAAAGTCACCATCTCCCCTGACCCCCCTCTAGCTAGGGTCAAACAAAAATCTTCTCCAGAGCTGATTCCATCCTACTGAGTGATGGTATAAACAGCTTCACAGCCCCCTCCCCCTCTGTAGTAATTGGCACCAATGTCCAAGTCTACACCAAAGCACTATACAAGCATTTATATAGATGGATGGAATCAGGAGTACCAGACAGGACAAAATCATCCTCCACAAGGAAGATTAAACTTGCCTGGTGGACATCTGCAATAAATAAACTATATAACAAAAGGAAAAAAATTGCTGTCCACGACCAAGAAGTAGCAGGTGCCCAACTAGAAGCAATCTCTCCTTAGCCTAAACAAGCATATAAGAGCACTAGTGAAATCCTCTAAAGCAAACTTCGAGTCCAAATTGGCCACATCTACTAGAGACAATCATAAGGCCTTCTTCACATATGACCGCAATCTCAAAGGAAGCACCCAAATCTGTTCAGAACTGGTGGTCAAGGACACCACATACACATACACAAATGCTGTAGATATAGCCAACTTATTGGCTGGCATATTCGGCAAAAACTTCACCCCTCTGCCCCCCCCATCAGTGAATCAGGAGATCATCAGTACCTGCCCCCCACCCCTTATCTTTAGGGAGCAGGTCATCACTGCCTTCTCAAAGGCAAAAAATACAGCCTCCATGGGACCCGATAACATCCCAGGTTGCATCCTACATGAACTCAGGCATGAACTTGCAGCACCATTAAGCACCCTATTCAATCAAAGCCTGAGTACCAGCTTTGTCCCAGCTGAGTGGAGGACAGCGACTGTCATCACATTACACAAAGGTGGAGCATCACCGATTTGGGAAATTATAGACCCATCAGCCTAATTAGTTTGATCTTCAAGGCCATGGAATGCATCATCATAGACCTCATTAACAGGGACATTGGCAACCTCCAAACACTTGACCCCACATAGTTTGCCTTTGTCAAGGGGAGGTCATGTCTGTTAAATCTGGTTGACTTCTTTATTTATTTAGTTTATTTTACATTTGTTGACTGGGAGAGTCCAACTGGATTACAAGTCCATTTTCAGTGGAGGCCCAGGGAGAAAAGCTCCAAGAGAACAATTTTTTACAAAACATAGTTTTAAGGACAGACTTTTGACAAACAATTTACATAGAAGAGACTTTGACATACATATTAACTAACAGATAGGATACATTCATTCTCTACAATATAATATTACATTTTAGAATATATTCCTAAGTTTAGGATTCCTGTGATGGATTTACTATCAGAGTAAAAGCAGAGAGACGTAGAATAAGGCTCCGAGAGAGCAAAAGATGCTCGCTATAGTTGAGGAGGATAACAAATTGATTTACAATATGTCTTTCTTAGTCACCAAAACAATGGACGAGGGGAAGATGATGCACACTGCCTACCTTGACCTGGCCAAAGCCTTCGGCACTATTCCCCACTCGGGCATAATAGATAAACTCTCTCAACTGGGCATCAATCCATATGTTACCAGATGGGTAGCAAACTGGCTCACTAAATAGGGAAGTCACCTCAAGCAGTAGACCCGTAAAGAGTGGTGTACCCCAGGAATCGGTCTTGGGACCTCTGTTATTTGAGATATACTTCTGTGAGGTGCAGGCCAAAACCAGTTGGCTACGGCTGACCATGTTTGCAAATGACTGCAAGCTGGGCATGGTCATCAATTCCACAAGTGATGTGGATGTCCTCCAAGAGGGTCACACTCAAACAAATGACTGGTGCCAGAAACATGGCCTCAAGCTGAATGCCAAAAAATGCATCATCATCATCCCCTTTGGATACAGTAATGTTCCCACATAATATCACATTAATAACAATATCCTAAGCATGCAATCATTCATGAGTGATTTGGGCACTCAGGTTAATAGCAACCTGACTTTTGACCACCATGTTGCTTCCATTGTACAGAAAGCTTTCTACATGGCCCATCTCATAAGTAAGGGTATCTGATCCAGGGGCAAGGATGTCATAACATCCCTGTATTTTTCCCTTATAAGGCCAATTATTGAATACAATCCCTCCTTAGGCATGTATTTTGCAAAGCACATGCAGCAGCTGGAGAGACCACAGAAATTCCTCACCAGGAGAATCCAGGCCCTCAAACATCTACCCTACAGAGATAGGCTAAAAGTCTTGTCTCTCTACTCAGTCTTCTACAGAGTCCTCAGAGGTGACCTCTGTCTGGCACACAAAGCAATCTCAGACCCCATCTTGATGGGACTGCTGCATATCCACAAGTCAAGCTCCACTTGAGTAACCAACATGCGTGCCCTCAACCTGGTCTGTGATATCAATAGGAATTTTTGGTGGGACAGATTTGTGTCCCAACCCATCTGTGGAATAGACTCCCTCTCCACTTCAAGCAGAGTACCTCATAATCTCTTTTTAGGCATAACCTGGATAACTGGATGGGAAACAGAAAATACACCCCTGGGATTCCACCTGTGTCCTTGCTGGACAGGGGCTTTGGGTACTGACTTGTCTAAACATGGGCTAAACTCTTAGCTAGGCTTATAAGGGCCTCAGGGCCAGTAGCCTAGTAACTTCCTATCATCCTATAAATAAACACATTTCTTGCTAAACATCTCTAGATTTCTCACATTCCCCATCTGTGTAATTTATTTGAGTTATTTTATTTTACATACATTTGCTGACTGGGAAAGTCTGACTGGACTCTCCAAATAATCTCACAAGAGGTCATCAAAGTCATCAAAAAGTCATGGCAATGAGCCCTTGTATTTAAAAATATTGGAAGGGTTATCTAAATTGATAAACATCTTGATCAGAATTTCCTTTTGACAAAGGAATGCTTGCAGTACCAGCATTTATTTCCTTATATTTTCTCTATGGTAAATACTTCATCTTTTTTATAGAAAAGTGTAATTTCTTAAGGCATATACCTTTTTTTCTTGTATGTTTGGTAAACACCTGATATTGTACAACATTTTAAAAAATGTAAGTTAAGTTTGCTTATGTCTGTGCTGCTAAAATGTGAGTTATGTTCATAACCATATTCATATAATCTTTTCTGGCTTACAAGGATTATTTTAACTTTTCTGTTTTTGTATTTACAGTTTTCAGCCACAGTAATCAAATATTTATTTTGACTGCATTTAGTATTATTCAAAGACTTCTAAATGCCAACCCAAGCCCTCAAGATTTTTAGTCTCAATTAGCCCTGATGATGCAAGAAGCCTACAGTAGTGTCTGATTCTAAATATATGTACTTTTGTCAATGTGATAGGCATTTTGTTTTCTTTGTGGACATTTATTTCTACTACAGTATAATAAAGGTTACTACAATTAGTCAACAATACCTTTGTGTATTGCAGACCTTGTCCTTTATTTTATATAGGTTATTTGCATCTCATGATTATGTGTTTAATTTTTAAATATTTTATTTTTCATTTTACTATTATAAGATTACGCTTTTTCTTTGTAGATGCATTCTTTCACTTTTTACATTTCTTTTGTTGCTACTCATTTTAGCTATTACCAATATTACATTAATTTCTGCCTTTTTTCTCCATGGGTCCTCATTGTAAATGCCCATGTGGTTCAACCTGGATGACAGCAACAAACAAACAATCGGACAATGTCTGATAATGGACCTCAGTTTATGTCAGTAATTTTATGATTTTGCTACATGCCTGGAGTTTAAACCTACTACTTATCCTAAGTTTGCATAATGTAATGAGCAAGTCACGAAGATGGTGCAGGAAGTTAAGAATCTCATTCAAAAATGAAGAAGTTGTGAGAATTTGGATTGCTCCTGTTCTGTTACAGTGTACAAATATTCACCTCTTATAAAACTGGTCTCTTACAGCAAAATTATTCATGGACAGGTGTTTTAAAACACATATACTGCTGCCCTGTGGTAAACCAGATAAATGATTGCTTTAACAGAGATTATGTAGCTGTCAGTGATTTCACATACATAGGCTGATTTACATACAACCTCCCCCAAAGCAAAGAGCCACACTCACTTTCTGATGTCTGAGTGTGATAACTATGAAAGAAATTGCAGCTACAGTAATATATTTCAATGTGCTGCCCTCAGATACATTCAGTGGAGTCCTCCAGACAAGCTATACTGATGATTGATTTAACTGTGAAACTTTAACTGCCTTTGCTTTCAGACACATAGCCTAAATACCCTCATGTCCCTTCATAAAAGTGGATAAACTTTGTATATATATCTGATGTCTGAGTATAATGAATGTGAAAGAAAGTACAGTACTTGCTTCTCTGAAATATATATACCAAGCTGATCCCTTGACGGGTCTATATTAGATCCACGAATGCTTAAATGTCCAAATCTCTAAAGGTCGACCTTTAGAGATCGAACAGTTAAGAGTTCGAATTTCTTTAAAAATTAAAAAAAAAAAAAAAAAAAATCACAAGTGAAAAAAAAACTAAAGGGTTTAAGCAGGGGGCAAGCCCCCCTACTCCCCCCACACCCCCGCTACTTAAATATACCAACTCCAAGATTGCGCTACAGTGTAGGGAATGGGAAATTTCCCATTTCCGCACTGCAGTTCACTGAAGTGCGATCTCGGAGTTGGTATATTTAAGTAGCGGGCTTGCCCCCCTGCTATAACCCTTTCCTTGTAATTTTTTAAAAATTTTTTTTACAACTTCGAACGTTTATTTCGATCTGTTAAGGTTGACCTTTACAGATTCAAACATTTAAGCGTTCATCGTCGTAATATAGACCCTCCCTTGACAAGGCACATCACTGATTGATTTAACAGGGGGTTATAAAACTGAATTTGCTTTCACATATAAAACCTGACTACCCCTCTATCAACCCCAAATCACAACCACACTTTATAAACAGATTTGATGTACAACTGTGATGACATTGAAAGAAAGTGCAGTTGCAGTAAGGTTAAGCTTGTTACTCTCAGATACACAAATTACAGCTCCCTGAAAAGCCATACTGGCGACCATTTTAACAGTTAGAATTAACTCCCTTTAATTTCATCTCCAACACTGCTGAACAAATACTTTGGTTGGCTGAATTGTGAACCGTGTGTTCCCTGTTGGACAAAAAAAAAAAAAAAAAAAAAAAACATAGCCAACCTTACCCACTTCTCTGCCTCAAAAAATGATATTGATCACACTTTCCTCATATACATCTGCAGTGGTGCAGTGCTGCCTCTTAGTGTGAGGCAGCACTGCACCACTGCAGATGTATATGCAGTGGTGCAGTGGTGCACTGCACCACTGCATATAACATCTGCAGTGGTGCAGTGCTGCCTCACACTAAGAGGTTCTCCAGTTCAATTCTTGGCTGGAATGTCTTCTGCTTAGAGTCTGCATGTCCTCCCTGCATTTGTGTGGAGTTCCTCCCACATTACAAAGGCATATGTCTGGAGTGTTTTTTCCCAGGTGTCTGGTGAAAATTTGCTCATTACAAGTTGGACTTCCCTAATAAATAAATAAAATAAATCTGATGGATGTGCTGAGCTGCTGACTTCTTAGGTTCATAGGTAAGTACTAGGCTAACTGCCCAAGGGCATTTATAAGCCTAGCCAGAGTGTTCATAGGTTCATAGGTAGGTACTAGGCTATCGGCCCAAGGGCCTATGCAAGCCTAGCCAACAAGGTTCCCTGGCGTATGTCACCCAAGAAAGTTATTTTCCTGTGCCACTGACGAGCAGAGACACAGAAGTGATCCCCGGGGTGTATTTCCTATTTCCCATCCACTCATCAAGATTTTTCTTGAAGAGTGCTAATGAAGAACTTTGCTTAACATAGATGGGTAGCCTGTTCCAGAGTATGGGAAGTCTCTGGGATAGGAATCTATCCCTCCAGCATGTCCTGTTTATTGTGGTGACAAGGTTTAGGTCCCTAGAGCGTGTAGCTCGGAGGGATTGGGATTTCTTTAGGTGTAGCATGTCCAACAGCTCTGGGTTTGACATAGCTTTATATGTTAGGCAGAGATCACCTCTGAGTAGGCAATATGCTACGGAGTAAAGCTGGAGTTTTTTGAGGTGGTCAGTGTAGGACATTTGTTTGAGTCCAGTAATCCTCTTTGTGAGGAACTTCTGTGGCCTTTCCAGCTGCTGCAGATGTCTTGTGAGGTACATTCCAAAAGGGGCGTTGTACTCTATAATGGGTCTAATGAGTGATGAGTAGAGGGTAACGATGACCTCTTTTTTCCTGGACAAGAACCCTTTTATGATGAGGTGTGCCACGTAGAAGGACTTCCTGACTACTGTGGTGATGTGACTATCAAAGGAGAGACTACTGTCCACCTGGGTCTCAAGGTCTCTTATCACGCATTCGGTGTTAAGTAGATTGCTGCCTATGTGGTAGTTCATGGGTACAGAGTTTTTACCAAAGGGGATGACACTGCACTTTTTGGCATTGAGCTTGAGGCCATGGCTCTGACACCAGGCATCTGTCTCAGAGAGGCTCTTCTGTAGGATGTTCACATCATTTGGGGACTTGACTATGGCTCCTAGTTTGCAGTCATCTGTGAACTTCGTTAGCCAGAGGCCTTCTGTGTTAGCCTGTACTTCAGAGAAGTAGATACCAAACAGGAGCGGTCCCAGGATGGAACCCTGTGGTACTCCTCTTGTCACTGGTTTGAGGTCAGATTTGGAGTCTGCAACTTTTACAGTGTGGGTTCTGTCAGTGAGCCATTTGGCAACCCATCTTGTGACGTAGGGATTTATGCCTAATTTATTGAGTTTAGCTATAATTCAAGAATGGGGGATGGTGTCGAAAGCCTTGGTGAGGTCAAGATAGGCTGTGTGAACCACTTTACCCTCATCTACGGCTTTGCTGACTGCCTCAAAGAAGTCGATCAGGTTCAGGAGGCATGATCTGCCTTTCACAAACCCGAACTGGGTGGGATCCAGAGTTTGGAGGTTACCAATGTCTTTGTTTATGAGTTCCATGATGATACGTTCCATGGCTTCGCAGACCAGGTTCGTCAGGCTAATGGGTCTTTAGTTCCCAGGATCAGTGGTAGCTCCCCCTTTGTGGAGTGGGGTAACTGTTGCTGTGCACCATTCAGTGGGCACAAAGCCTGATGCGAGGCTATTATTGAACATGGTGCTTAAGTGGGGAGCCAGTTCATTCTGAAGTTCGTGTAAAACGCAGCCTGGGATGTTGTCCGGTCCCATGGATGATGTGTGTTTGGCTTTAGAGAGTGCAGCTTTCACCTGCGTAGTTGTGATTACAGGGACTCTGCATTCTTTCTGTATAGATATGGGCCCTTTAGGGGGTGGGGGGGGGGTAAAGTTAGCACTGAACCTATCTGCAAGGATGTTGGCAGTATCAGTTGGTTCTGTAATTTTCATGCCTTTGTGCTGTAACTCAGAGCAGATCTGGGTGTTGCCATTGAGATTCTTGACATAGCTATAGAATGCTTTGTGGTTGTCCTTGGAATTAGTGGCAATTTTATTTTCATAGCTAGCTTTGGAGGATCTTATAAGGGATCTCAGCTTCTTACTGAGGCTGACCAGGGAGCTCCTCCACTCATGAGATTTTACTCTCTTTTGCAACAGTTTCTTCCTTCTGTTGTACAGTTTGTTTATGGCAGGGGACCACCACATTGGCTTCCTTTTTTTGGAGGATAGCATCTTGGTTCTGTTTGGGATAGCACGATCCATGCACTCATGTAGGTGCTTATAGAGCGCATTTGTGTAGGATTCAGCAGTTGTAACTGTATTGTCCATCTGCATGGATGTCATGAAGTTCACTACTTCTGTCTTAAGAAGCATGAAGTTGGCTTTGGAGAAATTTCTTACTGTAGTTTCCTTAATGGGGGGTGGGGGTGGGATGTGGATATTGAGGGTGATTAGCTTATGGTCGGATCGGACCAACAAGGAGTTGACTTCAGGTGTGGAACACCGGTCACTCATGTTGGTAATGACTAGGTCTAGGATATTGCTGCCCCTGGTGGGGGTGTGGATAAGTTGCTCTAGGGCATTGGAGTTTATGAATTCCAGAAAGCGTTGCGCTAAGGAGTTAGTACATGAGTAGTTTTCCCAGTTAATGGTGGGGTAGTTAAAGTCGCCAATTATCAGGGTGTTTGGTTGAACCCTAATATTTTCCAGTACATCAAGAAAAGAGGAGTGGGAATCCTGGGGCATGGTGGGGGATCTGTAGCAAGCTACAATTTGGATTGCAGTTTTGCCAAGAGTTAGTTGCACTTGAATAACCTCGGATGCATTATGCCGAGCAACTAGCCTGGAGGTGTGGATATCCTTAATGAATATGGACACACCCCCACCTTTGGTGTTTCGGTCCAGGTTAGATGGCCGAAAAGTGTGGTATGAGTTATAGCCTGGTAGTGCAGGGATGCACTCTGGAGCCTTGAACCAGGTCTCAGTCACTGCACAGATATCGATGTTCTCCATTTTAAGGAGTGCCTCGAGTGAGTGCAATTTGAAATTTAGACTTCTAGCATTGAGTAGCATTACCCTCAGTTTTTGCTTACCTGTTCCTGTTATGGTGGTGAATTTGTTACTTGAACCCTGCCTAAAAAAGGCACTATAGGGGCAGCAAGAGCCTTAGCCAGTATCCGGAATCCTAGGGGCGACAGGTGCAGGCCATCTGTGGCAAAGCATTGTGGTCTGTCGACCATGTCATCCCAAGCAGACAGATACTGGATCCCCTTTGAATGACACCAGAAGATTAGCCAATTGTTGAAATCAATCATTTTGTCCTTGTATTGCGGTATCATTCTGGCAATGGCAGAATGCTACTCAGGGCTAGGGTCATACCTGCCTGGGCTACAAGATCGCAGAGATCTTCCATGTCTCTTTTCATGTAGTCCAGGGAGGTACGTCTCAGGTCATTCACACCAACATGGACAATGACAGAGTCATATTTGTACTTGTTGTGGAGTGACCTGAGTGCATGGGTTATGTGGCAGATCCTGGCACCCGACAGGCAACTGACAGTAACCTTCTCCTTGTTTAGCCTGGTGAGTGGGACATCAGTGTGCCTGACTAGAGAGTCACCTATGACTAGTGTGTTGGGTATGTTGTTTTGCCTTATTGGCTGTGTTTGAGTGGCCCACTGAATCTGTGGGCTATGTGTCATTTGGGTTGTGTTGGGGGATGGAGGTTGCTTGTGTTTCTGCTTTGGAGGTCTCTGTTGCTTAGGCAGATTATTATTGAGAGCCTCCGTGAATGTGTGTTGGCTTTTGCTACCCCCTTAGATTAGTTCCCTATGCCTCTGACCAGCAGAGCCATTAGCTCCCTGCGCCTCTGTCCAGCAGAGCCACTGCAGTGATCCCCGGGGTAAATTTTCTGTTTCCCATCCACCCGTGAAGGTTTCTCTTGAAGAGTGCTAGTGAGGGGCTCTGCCTGATGTATATTGGAATCTTGTTCCAAAGCATGGGGAGTCTCTTGGTCAAGAATCTATCCCTCCAGCATGTCCTATTTATCATTGTGGTAAGGTTTATATCCCTAGAGCGTGTGGCTCTCAGGGATTTGTTTTTTTTATTAGGTGGAGCATATCCATCAATTTTGGGTTGGACATGGCCTTGTATATCAAGCAGAGATCGCCTCTGAGTAAGCAGTATGCAACCGAGTACAGCTGGAGTTTCTTTAGGCGGGCTGCATAGGTCATCTGTTTGAGGCCAACAATCCTCTTGGTGAGGTACTTTTATGGTCTTTCCAGCTGTTGCAGGTGTCTTGTAAGGTACATCCCAAATGGGGCATTGTATTCTATAATGGGTCTAATAAGTGATGAGTAGAGAGGCATAATAACCTCCTTTGTTCTGGAAGAGAACCCTTTTGAGATTAGGTGGGCCACGTAGAAGGATTTTCTAACAACCTTGGCAATATGATTATCAAAGGATAGATTGCTATCTACTTGGGTCCCCAGATCCCTTATTACCTTTTCTGTATTTAGGGGACTAACACCTATGTGGTAGTTCGTGGGTACTTTGTTTCTTCCAAAGGGGATGACTATGCACTTTTTGGCATTCAGCTTGAGGCCATGATTTTAACACCAGGTATCCATCTCAGTGAGACCCTTCTGGAGTGGAGACTTCTGTGTGTATTTGCCAGCACTAACTTGCTTGATCAATCTTTTATGAGTTGCAGTTGACTCCTACAGTGACACCATGACTAGCCAACATTATCCACAGAGTTTTTAGGTAAAAGGGTGAGGGGGCAGAAGTAGGTTACCGGATCTTTCTCCCATACCACTCACCCACACACACAAACACACACACACACACACACACACACACACACACACACACACACACACACACACACACACACACACACACACACACACACACACACACACACACACACACACACACACACACACACACACCCCTACAAATAAGTCTCTTTTTTACCATAATCAGTAAAGGTTTCCTTTGTTTCTCCTGGTCTTTCCCCATAACTGTTTCAAATCTGGGTGATGTTACCTTCTCAATGCTCCCATGGCAAGTACAGTAAGCAGTAAAGCCACAGATGTATCAAGTGAGTTTTGTTCATAGGTTTATAGATTTGTACTAGGCTAACTGCCCTTCTGGACTGCGGTGGTGGTACTGCGGTAGCGTTGTCGCCTCATAGCAAGACGTTGTCCCGTTCGATTCCCAGATAGAGCGTCTTCTGTGTGGAGGCATACGTGAATGGGGCGTGCCTTCGTTGAAGGTTGTGCATTAGGGCTGGTAACCTGGTACGTAAAAATCCACTACCAATCATTAGTGGACTGGAGTTCTGCTGTGGCAATCCCTAACCGGGAAAAGCCGAAAGACACAAACAAACAAACTAGGCTAACTGCCCTTGTGGGCCATTTTAAGCCTAGCCAGTAACCCCATGTGAGAATCAAACCCTGCACTTTATGTCTGCAAGGTGAATGCCTTAACCATTATGCCAACCTCCCACCCCTTTTAAAAAAATTGCCCCCCCCCCCGCCTCACCGGGTAAGTGAAAAAACGAAAATGACTTATCAGTTTTGCACTCCCTGACCCCTACTTAGCCCCCATCTTCAACACTGTCAATGAAATACTTTGGTGAGTCATGAGTTTCTTATTGGATATCAAAAGAAAAAAAAAATCTAGTACTAGGGGAATACTAAGAATCACATTCATTCCAGTTTCCCAAAGAGACTACAAAATAACAAGACAGGTTTCAGTAGAGGCTTCATAAGTTAGCATGGGAATCATAGGAAATACAAGGCAACTCAATGTTGTGAGCATTTACACCTTGACAGTACCCACCCTTAGACTGTACCTTCTTTTTCAAGGAGGGCTAGTGCTTTTGAGCCAGAGACAAATTTGTGAATACCCGTGCCATCATCCCATTCATGTTTGAAGTAAGATAATGTATCACACTGCTCAATTTGCCATAGAAATCTGTACTAGAGGTGGGAAGGTACAATGTCATAAATCTATCTCATCACCAAGTTTTATTTATTTATTTATGTATTTATTTTCTGATGAAAATTTAGATCCCTGGTTTTGGTATTTGTGGGACTATTTGATTGGTGGAGACACAAGAGATTCAGGACCAGTGGATCTCTAATGGCATAGAAGGCAAGGCATAGATCATCCCTCAGAAATCTATAAGATTCTGAATAAAGAGACAGTGCTTACCGCTTTTTCTGGTAACTTGCATTTTAAGCCAGTAATCTCATTTATTATGAACATCTGGTGTCTTTCTAGTCATTTGATAAGTGAAGTGAAGTACATCACAATGGTGACATTGTATTCAGTGATTAGCCCAGTTAATGCTGGATACAAGGGGACAATTACCTCTTTACATCTGAATGGTGTTTCTTTAACAATTAGTTCTGCTAAGTAGAAGAACTTTCTGACTGTTGTTACACGATGATCAAAGGAGAGGGAATTATCAATCTAAATTCCAATGTCTAACAATAATCTCATTTTGGACTGTTGTGCTGTTTATATTGCATGCTGTGAGGTGGGGTGGGGGTGTTCACTAAATGTGACAATATTGCACTTTTCAGCATTTAAAGTGGAAACATTTTAGTACATCAGGTGTTTGCAAGTGTAAGTTCTTGCTAAAAGCCTTCGGCATCAGAGGGGGACCTGACAATGACACCCTGTTTACAGTCACCTACAGACTTGGTTAGCCAGAGATATTGGTTCATGGTCTGGAGATCAGAAAAGTGAATGGCAGTGAAGTGTAGTAGTATAGCAATGTCATATATCATATGATATATCCTCATTGTATCTATTTTTCAATAAATTATTTAAACACCGTGAATGTGAAATTTATTAATTTTTGTATGTAATCTTGTTCATATTATTATATGAAACATTGAGATTTGAAGGCTGTATGTTAGTATATTGATATAAATAACAACATGCAAAATAAATAAATAAATAAAATTAAATGTCAAACAAAGGAAGTCCCAACACTGAGCTCTGTGGGATACTACTGGTCACCTTCATATTTGCGGATGAGGAACCTGCTACCCACACCATGAGGGTTGTTCTTTTTATCCGATTGGCTATCAGTCTTACACATAGGTATCAGTTTGTAATGCTAACATTGGTGTGGTGTCAAATGTTTTGACTGTGTCAGCTTGTGTTACACTTTCAAAGAAGTTATCCAGGTTCATTAGACAGAATCTACCCTTAAAGCCAAACTGCTGCAGGTCAAGCCTGATGTGAGTTTTAATATCATAGTTTATCAAGTTAGTTATAATATGTTCCATGGCTTTGCGACTAAAACTTGTCAGGCTGATGGTCCTATTAATTCCTGGGGTCAATGGCAGGTCCGACCTTATAGAGTGCCATCACTACTTCTGTGCACCAAACCTCAGGGATATAGCCAGTAGCTAAACTCAGATTAAATAGTTTAAGGCATGGTACTGCCAGGGTTTGTTTAGACCTATTTATTAAACAGACAGGTATACTGTCACGTCCCATTGGGAAAGTATTTTTAGTATTGGAAAGTACCTTCCATAGGTTCATACGTACATAGGTATATACTAGGCTAATGACCATCAGGGCCATTATAAGTCTAGCTGCACAATCAAACCCATTTGTGTCCCTATGTATCATGGGTGTTTATTAGGAGGGGGTATGTTTGGAAGTTTCTGGAAGTTATGTGGGGGTGGTATGTTAGTTTGGGCATTACTGTCTGCCTCTGTCTATAAGAGACATGAGGACCAGAACCAGGTGAATTTCTGATTTCAGATCCACTGGTCAAGATTATGTTTAAATAGGGTTAGGATGGAGTCAGCTTCACATGGATGGGGAGCCTGCTCCAGAGCATGAGATCCTCTGAGACACATATTTGTCTTGCCAACATGCCATATTTATGTCACAAGCAAAATTTAAATAATTGTTTCTAGTGGCTCTGATGCTGTTCATTTTGCAGATATGCAAAAGGTCGATCAGGGCTGGATACAATGATATAAAAAAATGGACCAGCAGACTGTGGCAGCAACTTTCTTGTATTTAAATTAAGAACATAACAGCAGTATATAAAGGACAAACAGACCGGTTTCAGCTAGTTACCTACATAGCCTTCATCAGTGTAATGATACATAAATAACTCATCATTTATATACTGTCTATAATGCCTGTGTGACCAATTAGAGATGTTCCAATCCATATAGGACAATGTGTTTATACGGTTTACTATCATATACCCAAAATGTACTCGGTCGACTGTTCACATGGTCAACCGAGATTGTGCGAAATTCACAATGTCGAACACCAGAATTGCCGAAATACATGTCGACTGCTACCTAGGGACGGGTTTTAACATGGGTCGAGACAGGGACAGATGTGTATTTCGGCAATATCAGTGTTCAGTATTGCCTACGGTCGACATTCCGATTTTCGAACAAAGTGGTGTCGACTGACTTCACTTCGAATAAATTATATCAAACCATTATACACTAGGTTCTCCTGGTAAGAAACCTTTGTGGGTGTTCTAACTTTTGCATATGTCTGGTCAGGTACATGCTGAAAGGGACATTATACTCAATGATGGGTCTAGTAAGGACCAAATAAAGTGGCACTATGACTTCCTTGGACAGGGATGTCATGCCCTTACTTATAAGTTGGGTGACATAGAATGATTTTCTTACTACCTTGGCTGCATGTTGGTCAAAGGCTAGATTACTGTCTTCCGGGTCAACTCTTAGGAGTGTCTTATCAATGCGATAATTAGCCTGGGTGTCAGTTTTCCAAAAGGGTACTATAATGCATGTTCTTTAGTGATTATGGGGGAGTACAGGTTGAGAGATTCAAGGATAAGTGTGCTTTTAATAGTCATCTACAGATTGTAACTTTGCATTGAATTTGTTAGTATATTGCTAGTATACTGCCAGTGTTTACTGGGTAAGATAAGTGGCGCCATTATGAATGAGTTCCGAGCATTGTTCATAGGTGATTACTAGGATAACACCCTGATGGGTTTTATGAGCCCTGCCATGCCACCCAAATGTAGTTGACAAGTTTTTATACCCCTCATCTTATAGGAGGTATAGCTTACCAAGCATTTGCATGCTACCTGTTTCTAACAGGGTCATAGGTGGCAGCCCCATGGTCATTTTTCCCCCAACACATTCATAGTTTTAAATATAACAATCAGACAAATAAGCAAGCATAACACACAACTATTTACACCATATACAACAAGGTTATTTATGAGTCCCTGCCCACTGATCTAAATTGTACCTGAACAAGTGCAGAGAGTGTGAAGCCTGTTCAAGAGAAGGGGTAGTCTCTTCAACACATACCTCTCCCTTCAGCATTCACTGTTTATGTTGCAGATGAGGATCGGGTCTCTAGATTGAGTGCTTCTGATGCTATTTGTTTTCTGGATATGCAACAGGTCTATAAGGGCCGGACTAGGGAAAGCCTTGAAGGCCGACCACAGATTTCCTCTGAGCAGTCCGTAGGAGACAAAGTACAGAGATAAGGCTTTAAGGCATCTGAGTAGAACTTATTTTCTACTCCATGTATTCTTTTTGTGAGGCTCCTCTGTGATCACTATGGTTGTTTTATATGCCTGGCCAGGTACATACAAATGGAGGCATTGTGCTCATTGATTGGTCTTAAGAAGGCACGAGTAGAATGGACCAATGACATATTTGGACCTTAATGCCATACCCTTGCTTATAAGCTGCATAACTTAGAATGACTGACTATCACATATCTACAGTAGTAAGAAAAAGGCCAAATCACTGTCTACGTGTATTCCTAAATGCCTCAACACAGGGTCAGCTCTTAGAGATGTATTATCAAGGAATTAATTTATTCAGGGATGATAGTCTTTCTGAAGGATATAATTATGCATTTTTTGGCATTGAGGTTTAGACTGTGACTCTGTCACCAGCTATTTGTCTGAGTCAGAACTTGTTGGAGGATGATCATGTCTTTGCAGGATTCGGTGACTGTACCCAGTCTGCAATAATTTGTGAACTTGGTCAGCCAGAGGGCCCTGACACTGGCTTTGACTTCAGAGAAGTAGATTCCATAAAGAAGTGGCCACAGCACAGAGCCCTTGGGATCTACACTAGGAATTGACCTTTTTCTTGATGTTAACTCCTCTCTTCTGACTTCTTGTGGCCTTTCTGTGAACCAACTGGCTATCCAGCAGGTGAGGTAGGGGTTAATGTCTTGTTTTATGACCTTCTCCACAATGCCTCAAAGAGGTATTGAGTTGAATGATTTAGCCACATTGTGGTATGTAGCATGTACCATTTTGCCCTCATCCATTGCTTTGTGGAATTTCTTGAAGAAGTCATCCAGGCTGAGTTGGCATGACCTGCCCTTTATGAAACCAAACTGGGTTAAAGCCAATCTCTGATGGTTTCCTGTGTCTTTATTTATTATGTCCATGATTATTCTTTTCATGGCCGTAAGGCTTATAGGTTGGTATTTTCCTGGGTCTGTAGTTGACGCACCCTTGTGGAGTGGGATAACAGTTGCAGTCCTCTGTTTGTTTGGTACAAAGCCTGTTCATAGGCTCTGATTGGATAATGCTTCTAATGGGCCCTATAGATCATGTTTCATGCTATTAAGGAGACATGGGACATGATAAGGACCCAGTGATGCAGCATTTTGTGGCTTTTAAAGAGTGTCTTGAGGACCTGTCCCTAATGATAGATGGGAAATTTACAGTTGAGGGTATTTCCTGAGATGTGGCTAGTGGAGAAAGTGATGTAAAACTGAGCTGAATTTATTGACAAGTAGATTTGCTATATCCTCTGGCCCAGTATAGGCAGCTCCAGCTACAATTAGTTTGGCCCACTGTTGTATATTGTCTTTAAGGTTTCAGACATAATTGAAGAGTGCCTTGTGGTTGGATCTTAGCTTTGGAGGCTACTTTTACCTCACATTTGGGTGTTTTAGACTTAATTAGTTCCCAGAGTTGTTCATTTAGTTTGATAAGGGAGTTCTTAACTTGTTGGGCATTACATTTCTTGTTTTGGTCATGATTTTCTTTCTTTTGTTGTATACCTTAGTGATGTGGGATTCAACCAGGGCAACTAAATTTTTGAGGCTATCCTATGATTATTTCTGGTAGGTACTGCTGCCTCTATTCAGCTGTATACATGACTGCAAAGGATTTTTGTTCTCAGGGTTTGAGGTAGATTAAAACTTTGTTAGAGTGTCACTTAAAAGTAGTATGTTTACCTTGGAATAATTCCTAAAAGTTCCAGGATTACCTGGCATTGCAGGTTTTAGATAGCACCTGAGCTAGAAGGATTTTTTTCCGGCTACTAACACTATGTAGTGGTTCATGTAGAGGGGAATGTCGACATCTTTATGGTCTAACTTTTAACCAGTGTGGATGTTAATACTACGTGAGGCGCAATGTTCCCCCATATCTGTGAGGACCTGGACAAGGATGTTGGCAGCCCTAGTGGGTATATGGACTAGCGAGTCCAGGGCATTAATGTTGGCAAAGTCCAGGAACCTTTGTGGCTAGACGTCTGAGGACATATGATGTTAGGTTTGATTCAGGGTGACTTTAGTTCATTTAAGTAAGTACAAATCAATAAAAATACAAAAGTTATTTAATATAACCCATCAAACTTTAAATAGTCTATATCAATATCTATGAATTAGTCTATAAATCAAAAATAATTAATGTTTATTTATAACCTAAAAACCATGTTTAATAAATATAATAATAATATATAAAAAAAAATTATAATGAAAAGTGAAAAATACTTTATTCTAAAAATCATGTTTATCTTTCCAAATTTAACCCAGAATGTTGCTGTTCCAAAATACAGTTCTGCACCTAGAATGTTGTAGCATTTTATATAAAAAAGGCACCCAAATACCAAAAATGTTCCAAAAACAATATTATACTAAAATGTAAATGTATATTATTAAAAAAAAAATTTTATTATACCAGGCTGTAATTAATAGAAAGAACATACATTAAACTAAAATAAGTATCATAAAGTATGTAAAGCCAATTTAACATCTCTTTAAGGTTGTAGCATTCTTTCTGTCTATAACTAATATTCTTATAATTTGTTAAAATTGTAATGATACTGGCTTAAAACTCAATCACCTCTAAATCATACACCATGGCTTCTAAAATGGCAATTAATAAATTATCTAAATTAAAATGTAACCTCAGTATGTGTATCTACAGTATTAATATAAATACAACACATGGCCCTTCATTCCAATTTTCCCTACATCCTATCTGTTTTCCCACATAGAAGGCGTCTATAGTTTACACTAAAAAATGCTACTCTTAAATCTATTCCTTTACACATATTTCAACACAATCACATATGTGTCAACACCCACTTATTATGGTCTTTTATGTCGGCCTGCTGTTGGCAATCTACATTACCCCTAACATGGGTTGTGTCCCTTTCCTTTTCCATGAGTCATTGGTTTTAATTACCCTACATCACCACATGCCCCAAGAGACTTCCTAGAGAATCCTTACCACTGTCAGGAAATGCTATCATACAACAGGAGTTCCTCTTAAAAATATGTAATTCTCTAAAGATGGTATTAGGTCCTACTGTTCAAAGAATAAAAAACACAGTGTCCAAAGACAAGCAAAACCACTATTGATTGTTAACTTTTGAAGATGGTAACAAGTCGGGCAAAGGTAAAAACAAACGATACCATATAATTCTCAAGGTTTCGTTTGTGCATTGGTTCCAAGACTTGATTGTTGTTATCAACTACCCTGGTGGAGCTCACCTTCCAGGGGTAAGGTGTTGATGGCCTATGTTGAAACATCAAATAAATTGGTTTACATTCCCAAACAGCTTCTATCATTATCTTACAAGATGTTCACAATTCTTTTACCAGTTGGCCTATGTTAAACATTCGATTCTTTTTCTCACATTCATTAACAAAAAATTCTTGTGTCCTAGTCATTGATGTACCCTTATGTTGTTGGCCTTAAAATTCCTGCTGTTTAGATGTGTAACATCCAGGAATGCTAAATGCGTAACTATGAAATTCAGAATGATTTGTTATTGTAGATTTTACCCCTATAAGGAAAATCTCCTTGTTAAGTGCGACCAAAAGGTTCCTTGTTTAATTTTGTAACCATATATCCAGTAAAATCTTGGAAACCAAGACAGGAGTTGACCCATCAACTAGTTCCTTCATATTAACTATCCAGTCAAAAACAGGTTCAAATGTATACCAGGTATCTCTTATACTTGCCATTGCGTGGCTTCATTACACCAGCCACGACACATGAGGCTCCAGTGGCCATTACCGTTAGCAAACTTGCGCTTACTGATGTCCCCCATTAAGTGTCGATCAAGTTCTATTACTCATTGTTAGTCCCTTACATAATCCACCTCTCAAAAACACCCCACTTGAGGATACTAACAAGGTTGCTAATACATTACTAGCCCAAAATACTTCCAATGTATCTAACCACCCACTGATACCTACACCTTGGGGGATACTTGGTATAGTTTAACACATCTACTGTCTTGTTGTTATTTGAACAGAATTACCCTTTATTCCTGAAGACAAATTTACTGCTTTTGTGAGTTTGTAATTAGACAATCAAGATTGTCATATAATGGTTAGAAATTGCCAAATTTGCTGGCTGAACAAAATTCTTTTGCCGATCCGTCGACATATTTCCTAAAAGTTTTGCTATTCAGATCTTTATACCAGTTTGGGATCCTTTGCTGCAAATTTAATCCGAGGAAATAACATTTTTACTTAATGATTCTGCTCACTTGCTCTACTAGTATCAAGCTTCCTTTTCCTAAATTTAATTTTCTAACCTGATATATTGCTTACAATAGATAATAAACAACTGCCTCCCTTCATAATCCTCATCAATAATTCCTAACATAATAGAGTAAATTCCACCTTATAAACAATGTAGGGGACCTTCAATTTTAGTGGGCTCTTGTTCTTCATTTCCTGAATTTGGTCAGCACTAGTAAACTTTTAATTCCTTAATGTATTTGGACTGGCCATTATGATTACTAGGACTACAAGAATTTCCCCTCTATTTAACTCAAAAATGTTCAAATAAGACCACCAGAACAAAAACCTCATGTGAATTAACTACTAGCTACGCCAGACGGTTTAGTATTTGAAATCAAATCCCCAAAATCATGTTTAGGTAAAACTTCCTTATCAACATTTCTTTAATAAACATTCGGTCCAGTTAGCTACAATCAATAAAAAATACATCTTTGTAAGTTAATTTAGCAATTGTTGTTCCTAGTTGTTTCAAATTGTTCATCCCCCACTATGTCTTTAAAGTCGCATCTTTGTTTGGGTATGTTTCAAGCCTGTCAGTCCCACTGGTCCATATGTTTGCAGGTCCTAATGCCCTCGGCGTTGGGTCGGGTAGCCACCTTCTCTCCCCTCCCTCTGGAGTTTTTTTGTCCTTGGGTTGAAGTGACATCTGTTATTCTTCTCCATTCACAAAAGTAGTTTCTGGAGTTACTATCTGGAAAGTTATGCTCTTCAGTTAATTCATTATCGAAAACATATGTCAATTAAAGTTACGTTGATAATTACCATGACTAGTTGCAAAGCCTTTAGTTCTTGCTAGTTGCCTATCTCTTGAAGGGAACTGCTTTCTTTCTTCCAGTTATTTAATGGTTGCAAACCGGGGTTTTTAATTTGTTTTTCCTTCTTATAGGACAGTCTTTGAAGAGTTTTTTTAATTTTGACTGCTTTAAATTCTAAACATTTCATGTCCAAAAGAGTTGTTTCATTTTTGAAAGTTCATGACTTTCTATGTGAGAATTTGCAGTTATTGTATCTTTCCAAAGTGTTGTCATCATATGAAAATCAACAACAAGTTCATGTGTAGTGTTGTTCCAAATTCAGGAAGTTTTCAAGTCTGTAATTATTAAAAACCTCATTTAACCAGTCTTCTCCTAATGCATCCACTTTCTAAATAATTAAATTTGTTTTGTTTTTCTTTATTTCAATAATCTTGTTATCAAAACTTTTCAATTTTAGCTTTAATTTCCCTTCTTTTTTTAGTATTTTGTTGTTTGTTGTAGTTACTTTTCAACTTCTCAATTAAGGATCAAGTACTTACAATGCGGGCTGTCAATTTGATTGCACTGCATTTCTTCCAACCTCCCAGCGCTTTTAAGCCAAGCCCTGGGTCTGTTGGAATTCATATTATTTGCTGCCGCCTTTTGTCGGTTGTGACATTCCCCTTTGTTTGTTCCACGAGTTGCCGTCGAGAGCCTTGTGGTTTGATTGCTATCGTCTAATCTTCTTTTCCTCATCGGTGAGCCTCCCACAGGTTAATAGCCAATATTCTCCATAAACCTTGTTAAGTGTTACCTTGTGCGGTGTTAATAAGTTCCATCCTGTGGGTTGTTGAACTCCAGTTATCTGTAAGGTTTGAAAAATCCGTGTCCAGTATCCAAAAATATAACCCCAACTGAGACGATTGGAGTTCAAACAAGATTCCCACTAGACAGATTGTGTACGATTCATCAGTATTATACTAAGGCAAGCGGTTCACGAAATTTCTCCAGTAGTAGTAAAATTTTTTTATTAACACGAACAAACAACAAGAGAAGTAAATAAACACTAAATGACCTCAATTAAAAGAAAGAAAAGCTAACATCTAAAACTTCAGACAATAATTCAAAAAATTTTGCCTCATTCGTATACTTTAATTTAATCCTAGTAAACCTCCTAATATATTCTATTTGAGTTTGAAAGCAAAATAGATTATTTTATTGAAAAATGATAATTAAATAAAAAATAAAACAATAAAAAAATATAATAAAAAAGACAAATAAAAACAATTTAAAATAAAATATAAATTTAATTATATACATACTATTAAATTAATTTAGCAGTAGACACAACATACTTAAACCAAACACACACACACTAACACAAGGTAGGTGCCTTTGTTTTACAGTATCCTAGGTTATTTTTATATATCATATTTCTATTTTTTTTAATTTTTACTCTATTTTTGGAGTAGCAAGTATTCCTTTTTACCCTTAAGTTTTTTTGTTTTTGTTTTTGTATTACAGATATTTAGATTTTGTTTTTGTTTTGTATAAACTAACACATTTTTTTTATAATTTTATAGAATTTTAAATATTTATATAATATTTATATATTATACATATATATATTATAATTATATTTTTTCTGATAGGGTATATATATATTAAAAATTATAATATAAATTATAATACTGATTTATAGATTAATTTATATTTAATTTAAGACAGGTTTTTTTCAGGGTTTTTGGTTACTTGTTTGATTAAATATGTGTTTAGTTAAGGATGTTTTAACTTATAATAATATATATTTTAAGTTTATTTATTAATTTTATATTATATTTTATTTTTGTATGTATTAAATATATTATTATTATTATTTAATTTTTGGTTTACATAACATTTAGAAAGGGGTTTGGTGAATATATTTTTATTTATATACTCAGGAACTGACGAAATAAAATGAAATGGAAGTGCTATGATTTTTGGGAATAATTTAATCGTTTACATTGTTTTTTGAATTGTTCGTTCGAGTTAGAGTGAGAATCTAAAACGCTTAGCCTTAGCAGTTTTAGTGTTTAACGCTACTTGCATCTTTGCAATTCTCACTCTTGTTTCTTGTTTATTTAGTGTGCAAATTTTTACTACTGGAGAAGTTTTTCACTCTGGTTAATTAATTTTTCTTGCCTGGAAATTGGATATACTACTGAGCCTACCGACTACCACCTTGGATATTCTTGTGGAGCTTCCCCTTTTGGTCTGTGTTCTTCATTTAAGTAAGTGTTATGAGTTATGGAAAGGCACTTTGCTTATGGTGAGTTGTATGTAGATGAGCTTAAGTGAATCATGCTGCTTGGCCAGCCTTGAGGTGTGCGGTTGTTTTTTTACCTAAGCTGAGACACCTCCACTTTTTTTCCCTGTATGTGGGGTACTTGGTCTAAATGCATGAAAGACATTATAGACCTGCACTGTCAGGGTCCTCTCCATGGTTTTAAATCATGTCTCAGTAACTACAGTGATATCTGCACCTTCCAAGGGTGAAGAATGCTTGCATGGTATAAAATTTTTTTAATACAAATGGTAGTTTGACCAATGCAGTAAGGCTTTCAGGAATGGCTACAGAATCACCAACGGGTATGAGTACTCTCAAAGGTTAAAATATTCTCTAAAGGACCAGCCACAATGAAAAGTTTAAATAAATTTAATATTAAATAATAAAAGAACATGAAAATACTAAATATCTATTTACAATAAACACCAGAGTTTCAACCACAGGAAATTTTAAACTAACACAGAGGAATAGATTCATACAGATACAGAAAAACAGTACTTAACTAATCTCACTATATTTTCCTGACTAATCTAAAGAGTTACTATTCTCTTGTCACTTACTAATGCAAGGCAAGATGAAGTAGGTGAGTGATCCTTCTATGTCAGGTTTCCAAAACAGAGTGCCATGAGACTTCAGTCTCACTTAGTATTAAACATTATTTTAGTGATGGATTCCAGAATGACAGCAAATACATCTGGTCATCTGACTTCTGGTTCCCATGCACCCCCCATTGCTAGGAACTGTTAGGATTAAGCACATAGGTGTCAACAATATACACACTGAGGGCCTTGTTAAGATCTGCTGCAGCTCCTAGAAGTCATAAAACAATAAAACTGCTTCATTCTTCCTACAGGAGCTAATAAACCATACTTCTTTACAGACAGTGCATCCCTAGCTTCATTCAAAACTGTGAGATAACATCTTTATGGCCTAGGCCCAGCAATTTAATTTTTTACTATTTCTCAAAGTTAGCTGGAGCTGATCTTAACCTCTTCCCTTCCAGTATCCTCTGTTAAAACATAAACATTTAAACAGTTACAATAAGTACAGTCTGATATACATGTATATTTATTTTCTGTTTAGCAGGGCACACTGTTAATACATTTTTAATACAAGCAACTTTAAAAATACATTTTTTTAAACACAAGCATCTGTACAAATCAGTTTGCTATATAAATGACATATAATTCTTTACAAAATTCCAGCTAGCTGTGCCGAGATATGTTACACATTCACTGCCCTACTTCTCATGGCATAGCTGGCAATACCTCACATTGTCACAGACCCCCATTCAGGTCATACCCAGTTCTAGATCCCCTCCTTGGATCATGATGCACACAAAGCCTACATAACCAAACTGGAGACAATCTAAATATTACCAAACACTCTGGTGATGGGGGATTTAAATTATCCCTCCATCAACTGGGAAACCTACGCTAGTCTTAACCCGTTAGCACAAAAGGTCCTTGATTTTGTTAACTCAAATGCCCTGGAACAAATTGTTCATACCCTGACAACAGAAACAAATGTACTAGATCTGGTCTTCACTAACATGTGAAACGGATGCACTATCTCATCTGTTAGACCCTCATCAGTTAAATCTGACCACAGATCAGTCACCCTTGAGCTGATACTAGCACCAGAACTTACAAAGGGTGAAATCAGACTAAAAAACTTCACCACGGCAAACTGTACCCTCTGATGTGAAGGTATAAATGCATTCTGAGCCCCACGCCCAGCTGGAAGTGGTAACTACACTCAAGCTTACACTAAAGCCCTGTACAATCACTTGCATAAGCTGTACCAGAATGAATCAAAGCCAGAGCCCCAAGTAAAAATAAGCTGCCATGGTGAACATCCAGCGTCAACCAAACTTTACAATAAATGCAAAAATTTACTGTCCATGAAAACAAAAGTGAGACCCCAACAATGGAAAAACACCTTCTTCAGCCTCAATAGGTAAATAAGGCAACTTATTAAATCCTCTATGGGCCTCTGAGGAAAAACATAGCAAGCACTGTCAAGGATAACCATAAAGCCTTTTACAGCTATGTACATAGCCTACAAGGTAGGACCCAAGCATGTGCAGAACTAGTTACCAATGGTATCATACACACGAACCCCACAGAGATAGCAAACCTGCTAGCAGATAGGCTTGGTGAAAATTTCATCCCCCATCTCCTCCAAATCTATGACAAACCTTGCACCAAACTCCCCCCCCCACATATCTGAAGAACAGGTCATCAAAGCCTTGTCCAAGGCAAAAATCACAGCCCCTATGGGACCAAATGGCATTCCAGGCTGTCTAATTCTAAACAGGCTAAAACATGAACTAGCATCAGCATTAAGTACCCTTTTCAATCATAGTCTAACTACAGGCTATGCTCCTGCAGAATGGAGAACAGCAACAGTTAATCCCCTCCACAAAGGTGGCCTAGCAACAGACCCAGGTCATCACAGATCCATAAGCCTGACCAGCCTCATCTGTAAGGCCATGGAATGTATCATTATGGACCTCATAAATACAGACATAGATGACCTCCAACCTCTGGATCCTATCCAATTCAGCTTCATTAAGGGCAGATCCTGCCTGTTAAATCTTGTAGATTTTTTTGGAAAATGTGACCAAGGCCATTAGTGAAGGCATATCTGTGCACACAGCATACCTCGACTTGGCAAAGGCTTTCAACATAATCCCACACTCAGACATTACAAATAAACTTAGCAAACTGATTGTAAACCCCTTCATTGTAAGACGGTTTACTAACTGGCTCAAAAGCTGGATGCACACTATTAGAATTGTTGAGTCCACATCAACCAGCAGACCTGCTACCAGTAGGGTGCCACAGCAGTCAGTACTGGGTCCCCTACTGTTTGGCATATACTTCTCAGATGTTCAGGTCAAAACTAAGGGATGGTGGCTGACCAGGTCTGTGGATGACTGTAAACTGGATGCAATTATTGAATCCTCAAATGATGTCAGTTTATTCCAGGATGGTCTTATGCAGGCTAATGACTGGTATCTTTGTCACAGTCTCAAAGTGAATGCAAAGAAATGTGTCATCATTCCCTTTGGCACAAACAATGTTGTTTCACACTATCAAATCAACAACAGTTCTCTAGGTACCCAACAAGTGATAAGAGACTTGGGTTTACAAGTTGACCGTGGCTTAACTTCAACCCCATGTGTCTACTGTAGTAAGGAAGGCTTTCTACGTACCACACTTGATTAGTAAAGGCATCACCTCAAGAGCAAAAGAGGTTATAAACCCTCTATACTCGGCACTAATCTGGCTCATAATTAAGTATAATGCCCCATTCAGCATGTACCATACAAAACACCTGCAGCAATTGGAGAGACCTCAGAGAGTTCTAGCAAAGAAGATCAAGGGACTCCAGCGTGTGCCATACATAGACTGACTGAAGTCCTTGTCACTTTACTCTGCATCATATAGACTTCTTAGGGGAGACTTATACCTGGCTTACAGTGCAATCTCAGACCCAAACCTAATGAACTTGCTGCATATCCAACCCAAACTTAATGAACTTGCTGCATATCTGTAAATCAAATGGGACTAGAGCCACCTGTTCCAGGGACCTAAATATGGCCTGCAACTTAAATAGAACATGCTGGAAGGACAGATTTTTCTTCCAGCGACTGACATCTTTGGAATAGGCTACCTATTCATGTGAAACAGAGCACCTCTATGACGCTGTTCAAAAGGAACCTGGATGAATGGATGGGGCACTGTAAATTCTTACTGGGAATAGTGCCCAGAACCCTCCTGGACATGGACAGTCATTACTAAATGCAATCTTGGGTACTAACTAACATTTTTATGGCATTACATTGGGATGAAATGGCTAGGCTTGATATGACCTCTTGGTCAATAGCCTTGTAATCTCCTATGATCCTATGATCTTATGGCAGATCCTAGCCCCTGATAGGAACTGACTGTAACCATCTCCATGTTCAGCCTGGTGAAGTAGACTTTAAAGTGCCCCACAACAGAGTATCGTATGATCAAACTGTTGAAATGTGTGGTGGTTGCCTTGTGGACTTAGATGTAGAGACACTGTGAGATTGGGCTGAATGCATCATGGAAGTTTCTTTGGTAGTGTGTTTTTGAGGTTGCTGAGGGTACTTGTTATAATTACTGTATCTGGGAAGTCTTTGAGGTTTTGGTTTGGGCAAATTGCTTTTAGGAGCTGCAGCGTACGTGGGTCTGTGTGTTTGTTCTGTAGTGTGTGTGACACATATTGTGCAGTGTTGTGCATTTCTGATAACTTCTTTGGTATTTATAGTGGTTGTATGTCAGAGCCTTGGGTCCAGAATCAGTGTATAAGTACATTTCTTACATACTGTATCCGATTTTTAAGAATTAGGTGGTTGTCAGAAAACACAAGACAATTTCTACATTGTCTCTGGATGCTCATTTCTATCAGACTGGCTGCAGAGACAGTAGGACTGTGCAGATCCATGGTTGCAGGTATAATATATATATATATATATATATATATATATATATATATATATATATATATATATATATATATATATATATATATATATTACAAGGGGAGTGGTACAAGGGGATTCTGTGCTCCTCTTTATGTTACCATTGTGGGACAAAAGCAGATTTGCTAGGGTCCTAGGTGGGTAACAACTAAGATTTTAGTATAATCTCTATGAGCAATCCTCTCCATACAAACCAAGTGCCAGTCGAGCAGCTACTTGTTTGAGAATTATTAGTTGTGGTTTTGTAGGGAAAAAGAGATTCTAAACACCTGTATATAAATATATGCAGGGCGATTCTCATTGCCACTGGATGATGAACAGTGCAACACAAAAACTGACTAAACAAGCAAAATGGCTCCCTGGCCAATCACAAAATAACACTTAAAACTTTTCCAAAGTCATTCCCAAGCTCAGAATGAAATTAGGCTACTCTCTACCGCCACCAGAGGGCAGCCTTAACCCTTCTAAATGTAAAAACACTGGCAAAGTAGAAAAAATGTGCAGGAATTACAGTAACCAACAGCAATACTGTTAACCACAGACTAGGAAATGCCCACTAAGTGCAGAAAGCAGTGACAAGTACAATAAAGTTCAAGGGCACTTTAAAATTATTTAAAGTGCAGAGACATAGCAAATATTGCAAGCATACAACATCAGCACCCTTAAAATACAATGAGATGTGTAATTTAGCAAAGTAATGTACCTAACTGCCAAGGATGGAATGGGATTGAAGCAAAACTCTCTGAAATCTGTGGTATGGAAGCCACGCTTTTGGAAGCTCTTTACATAGCCACAGAAACTGACTAAATAAGCAAAATAACCCACTAGCCATTCACACAATTACACTCATTTCTTAGTTTCCTAACATAGATAAAGAAGGATTTGTAATTGCCCATCAGATGCTAACCTAGACTCATGGGCTACTTTAATAGATCTGATTATTTTTAATTTTAGCCAGTTTTCTGGATTTATCCTTTATATGTGTCCTTTTATTTGCCATATAATAATATTAGTATTTAAAAAAAAATGCATTTCTTCTGGGCACTATGTGTTTTATGTACTTTTGACTTTCTATGAAATACTCAATAAATGCAGACTTCATTTTTCTGATTGTATATCACAATCGTGATGCCTTATTGGTATTTAAGTTGGAAAGTCTGTTCTTATTAACTGATGCAGCATCTTGGGAAACTCATCGCTGGTAATTAAATAGCCCAGTTTTTACTGGACACGTGCAGTTACTTTGATATGCTTAAATTGGTTTATTTAAGTTTAAATATACAATTTTTATTTGGATATTGCATTATTTTAAATACTAATATTATGATACGAAGACACACAGGTACATTACAGAGACATATATGCTGTTTTCCTTCACTTTATTTATCCAATAAATTTCTAATGTAGCACCTCTCCTGATTCTGTTTAAGGTTTAATAATGGTGTGTAGGCAGATCTTACCAGAGAAAGCTTTTCTTTTGCCAAAACTAGTTGAGAGTGAGCATTTATGTGTTCCCACTACTTGGAGTGCTATTAATAAGTTAGAACCCAGTTTTGAACCTAATGGGTATTGTTGAAATTTAGGTTGCAATAAACTTTGTTCATACTTATTGCAAGCTGGCTCTAGAGTGCTGAAGATTTGTTCTGCACCCAATAATATGGGCCAACATTTTTCAGTGAATTGTTTAATTCTGAACATTGTTTCCAAAAGTAACAATACATTTCAAATTTTACTTTACATGGAGTCCGATCCATTTGTGCTCATATCAAAAAGACATTTTTTCAGCTAATATTAGACAGGTTTATGTGATCAGACATCTAGTCACATGAGTAACAGAATGGGTCATCTAGTTAGCACAGTGTATACAGATTTTTTTGAAGTGTAATTTATATGTCATACCACTAGGTGCTACTCTAAAATCATGTCTTGTGAAATCATTCCTAAAATGGGATTTAGCATGAGTTTTTAAATATTTTGTGTTGAATCACCTATTACATATTGAGACTTTCTACAAATTTTAGTTACATGTTAAAATGCTAGGAATTATATGCTTTTTCAATTAGCCTGTGATTCACTGACAGGTATTTACCTCTAAAAACTGTGCTTGTAGAAGTATGAATAATTTAACATGTCACCTTTATGATATGGGCTGCTTTATGCATTTAAATGGAATTTATGTTTTATGTAAGGTTGCTTTTGTATAAAATATTCAATGGGAGCAAACATTGTTTCTGATTGTGCATAGCAATCGTGTGATAAATTATGAGTATTTAAGTTGGGCAGTCTGTTCTTATTAATTGATGAAGTTTCTTGTTAATCTGGTCTTGTTTATTTTGTGGTCTCGTTGAGGAATGGGAATAAATGATTATTGGCAGCTTTTCCTTGATACTGGATTTTTTGTATTGCTGGTAGGATGTCTTTGTACTCAGCGAGCCTGCTTGAATGATGTCCACGTGATTTTGTTTTGTTTTTCTGATTCACTTATTGGATAGTTAAGGTCTTCACTACTGCTGTACTAGTTGTGTATAGCTGAATAAACAGATCATAGATTGGCTGCATTGCCCCTGGCCTCACTGTATAAGGATTACACATTGGCTACAAAACTTGCATTATATAATTGAAGACAGACCCTCTGATTACAGGGCTGTTAGATAAATATTCTAAAGTTAAAATAATCACATTATCTATGTGGGTGGGCTGTAGCTTAGACATGTGGGATCTTTTTTAAAACTTTCCTCTTAACTGTATTACAAGTATCAAATACATTTTACCATGATGCAGTGATGACCTCTAACTGTAAATAAAGCTGAATTACTCTGCCCTTTGATGAAGAGGGTCAAGGGACTTGGGCTTCTTATCAAGAAGAAAAAAAACACAGCTGAATGAGATTCTGGCTTTACGACAGAAGGGGAAGACTGAAAGATTTGGTCAAAGAACATACAGATTAGCATGAAAGTTAGAAACTGCCAGTAGAACATCAATCCACGTACTTGGTTATCAACAAAAAAGCACAATACCTTCTGCAGTTCCATTGCAATCCATCCTGTGATATAACTGTCAGTGGACTTAATACCTACTGAAAACAGAAATATAGATTTTATTCGCATATCCATCTAGGTGCACGACTACTGTCTCCAGGTACAGTGTACTGTACTTTTAAGTGTTAGGGTAACATGGGATCTGAGTCAAGTGGTTAAGCGGGGTTCAACACTTGTAAGCAAAAAGATTTAATAAAGAAGCAGCCTATATGCCTCAGCCTGACGTATTGTCTCTATTTGTGTTGATGAAACATGTAACGCAGTATTTATCCATGTTAAAAATTATTTCATTTAATTATTGAATAGACTAAGAACTTAACAAATGACTTGCCTTATCATGCAGGGGACAGTTTGGTCACCAATGCATCTACTTATAATGTTAAAATCCTGAATATGCTTAACACCTCTACATATTATGAAAACACGGACCTGGGCAGGATGAGATATGCCTATGAAGGGATCCTAACTGAAATCACAAACTTCAGTGAGGAAAGACCTGTAAACAATGATCTACACACATTTTTGACTGTTTCCCACCTGAGACTCTCAAACTTTTTTGGCATTCCAAGGCCCCATAAGAATCTACTTGACCCACCTTATAATCCGGTGGTATCCAGCGGTGGATCTATCACCGAATTATATATATCTAGTGGTGCAGATCAAGTCCCTAGTGGAAAGCAACAAATTGTTCATACTTGATTCCATGGACTTCCTGAGAAAGATCAAGGAAATCCAATTAGACCATGACTCCATCCTGGTCACAACTGACATTGAGCATTGCACACAGTCCTTCCACATGATTCCTGCATACAAGCAGTAACTGAATCTTACAATAAGGAGAGGGAAGCCCTACCCGGGGAAACTGAATCCATTGGAAGGATGCTAAAACTTTTGCTTAACAGTAACTGTTTTCAGTTTGAAAGGTAAATAAAACAAAGCACAGTGACTGCAGTGGTGGGAAAATAGGAAGAGGAATATGTGTACAACTCCCCTTTTTACCCACAGATGGCCTGTTACCTTTGCTTTATCGATGACAACTTTACTATTTGGAATGGGAGCGTGGATCTTCTTGACGGCATCTAGAATATATCAACAATTCCTCACGTTTCATCTGGTTTACCACCACCCACATCCTCTACACAATTAATTTTTTGGACAACAGATTAGTAAAAATCTGGAGACAGGACTACTCACAGATGACCTGAAAACCCACCTGTGTCAACTTGCTACTCCAATACAGCAGCATACATCTGTTGAGTACAGATATTAATGTAATTAAATCACAAGGACTGATGATAGCAAGAGTGACTAAAGACAAAGAATCAATCACAAAAAAAAAAAAAAAAAAAAATCACAGAACTACAAAAAGATTTTCTGTCCCAAGGATACTGCAACCATTTCATCAAACAGATCATAGACCCCATCATTATTTGTAAAGAAAAAAATGACCCCAGTTTGGAACAATTCCTTAGACCAGACTGACAGGTATCTCTGTAACATCACCAGATACAGGAATGATGATAGATGGAGGACCAGCATCACCCTCACTTATTCATTGGACTTTAATGACATCAAGAGAGCAATAGAAAACAACTGGTGTATTAATAGCAAGAACAAGACTCTGAATAAGATCTCCCGCAAAACCAACCTTTACCATCCATAAACACATGAGCATAAGGTAGAAAGAATAGTTCCAGTAGAGAACTTGCAACTTAGGAAAGGTACCTATCAATGTGGCACACCTTGCTGGAATTATTGCAGCTTCATGAGTAACTTGGACTCTTTCTTTTGTCCTAAGAACCAAAAGAAATTTCAGAGCACAGGCTACAAGGCTACAGTAACTGCAACTCTGACACAGTTGCTTACAGAGCACAATGCAAGCTTTGTCTGGCTTCTTATGTGGGAAAGACTATCAATAAGTTAAACACCAGGATAGCACATGACTGCACTGACATTCATCAAGGCACCCCCTATCAACTCCTCGGCCAAGCACACTAAGGAAACATTGGACACCCCACCTTCACTTTTCATGTCACTGACTGGATCCACTATGACGACCATAATGGTAATAGAAGTGACAGACTAGAGAAGAAGAATTAGAACGACAGATTTTACTGAAAGTAGGAAAACCACCAGGCCCAAATACCTAATTTTCTATTAACTGCATACTGAACCTGAGGACGTTGGACCACCACAATTCTTACTGAACTTGAGAGAATGACCAATATATTTTTTGTCAAATTTCTCAGCAACCTGGATTTGTTTTAGACCTTGGTATCTCTTATTTGTCAAAATAACTACCAAAGGAGCTCCAAGTCACCCACAAGGCACTAAATCAACCCCGGATCTTTAGCAATATCGAACCCATTTTAGAAGGACACACAACACTGGGACTATCACTTTTTTTATTGTAGAACAACTCCAGTAGGCAGATCGAAGATAGGTAGATGAAAGCACCGCAGGAATGGCTCCAGAAAACGGAGACTCTGTTTCTTTGCATTTATTGATAGGCCAACATAGGCCAACATACCTAGCAATTTTTATTCCTTTTTGTTTTATCAATTTATACTGGTTTAAGTTAGGAATAGAATTTGCTGGAAGGTGGTATACCTAAGCAATACTTAGATTGGTTTTACAATAAAGAAAAATAACTGTAGTGTACAAGGTGATAGATTAAGGCACAAGGTTTAAAAAAATAGATGATTTTGCTTCTCATGCACAGTTTGCTGCACTTATGTTAAAATATTTTGAGTAGATTTGTTATCTTTCATTAGATGCAATTGAAACATAGCTGTTAAGTCTTTGGAAACAGGTAGTCTGGCAAGGCAGCATTCTAGACCAAGCCATCCAATGGTGCTCCATCCCCCATTAATGGCACTACCCTGAGAGTAGACATACCTCAAAGACCACCCCCCCTCTCTGAACAACTGAAATAATTGCATGTTTTCTATAAGCTTTATCACATTACCCAAGCAGCGCTCACCTTTCTGTAAAGTACTATTTACAAATAAAGAGCTGTCTTCAGACAAGCAGTTTTGAGAGCCCTACTTTCATTTTTAACCACCTTTCTGTTGTGAGACACTGCAAAAGAACATTCCACCACTATATTCTTTTGGAGAACATGTTACCTCCACAGTGACACTGCTAGTTACTTTCCCTGTAAACCATGAGTTTTTAGACTGGAGAGATTTTTCACAGAGGTTTTTTGAGTTGGTTCCCCAATCACAGGAAGGGGATTTACCTCCAGAATTTGGTTCAGAAGGCATTATTAGTTTGGTTTTCTTTTTGTTTTGCCCAGCAGATAAATGCAACAGTACTGTATGTACTCAAGCATGCTGCAAACAAATGAAAGAACACAAGTATTGAATAACTCCATTAAAAATACTCATTCAAAGTGGCTATAAATTAATTTATTGTTTTGTGTGACTGTTGAAGTAATTTCAGTGCTGTTGCATGAAAATGCATTGTTTACAAAATAAATAAATAAATAAATAACATCCTGCTTGTTTTGGCATTGCTTCTGTCTGAATTATTACAGGTTGAAGCATCGGCCTGTCGTAGATTCAACCTAAACATTTTTTTTTCATTGCCTCCTTACACCTATCCACTTTCTTTTATTTATTTTTATTTATTTATTTAGCATTTGTTTACCAGGAAAGTCTGACTTGGAACAAAGCCAATTTTCAGCGGAGGCCCCGGAGAAACAGTCCAGATGCATGTCTTTGTAGCGTGGGAGAAAACAGAGTACCCAGAGGAAACCCACACGAATGCAGGGAGGACATGCAGACTCCACACAGAAGGCACCCCAGCCAAGAAGTGAACTGGAGAACCTCTTACTGTGAGGTGACAACACTACCGCTGCACCACTGAGCTGTCCGAATTAAAAAATTCTAACTCTATGGTTGGACAACCAGTAACAATGGAGAAAAAAAATACCACAGGCAACACATCGCTGTCAGACAACAAATTGAAATGCACCAACAGAAATTTTATATGATACAGTCCATTTGCTCAGCTTCAACTCACCAAGCTAAAATCAGTTAGTTGAAACCTTGTCCAGTGAATAATTGTCAACTAACTGGGTAGCTCCTAACATTATGGTGTGCAAGTCATGTTGTCACAAATAAGATGCCTAAGTTGCTTCTGCAAATGAGGCTTGGAACAAGCCAAGTTGTCCTGGGAAGTAAAGTAAAGTAAGTGAGCAAATGTATGGACACTGCTTACTGGACAGGATGAGCAGGTATGCTGTCCTGGTTAACATTATAAGGATGTTTATAAGTAAAGTAAGTGAGCAAAGGTATGGGCGCTGCTTACTGGTCAGGATGAGTAGGTATGCTGTCCTGATTAACATTGCAAAGATGTTTATACTGTGTTTAGAATCAATTACACTATGTCCAGTTGTATTTAACAGATTTTGGCAATCAAAGTTATGTTATGGAAGTTTTAATAAAGGTCGTCAAATGTCATTTGGTGTGTTGTGTTTATTGAAGGGGACCGGGACAATCAGCATTATGTCTAATTTTACAACTTTCTTCTGCTGATTTTGGGTTTCCACTGGACAACATTCCTAAAACATTAGATTTCTGTCCACTCTTTAAAGTAAAATATTAAGCTTAGAGTTTGATCAACTCAGTACAGAGTACAAAAGTATATTTGCTTTTTAAGTTGTGCTTGACTAATTTCAGCGTGAGTCTAGTGTTTCATAAGTAGAGCAGAACATTTTGTAAACTTCTTTACTAATGCTGACACTACAGCTTTAGGGAAGAGAAAGCTTTTCTTGGAATTTAGCTGTTATATCTCATCTTATTTGGTTTCTTCCAAAAAAGGACATTTTTTGCATTTAACACAGAAACTGAAATATCATGTGCCTGTAACACTGTGTCTAGATAGAATACCTCCTGGTGTTAAAAATTATACAGATGTCCTCTGTGCCAAACGTCTTCTTCTTTAAATTAGTTTCTATAAGGCAGAATAGTTCCATTAGCAATAATATATGTTTCTTTTCCTTTTAAGGTAATCTAGCTTTTTTTCCAAGGTAGACACATGCTGTTCTCTCTATTGTCTGCGGTCTAACAGAGTGGGTAATCTTGAGTGCTTTGCACATCTGTTGGAACATGACTCAGCACAGACTAACTCTTTTTTATACCTGTCTATATAGAACATTCAGTGTTCAGTTATTTAAGAATAATGGGACATGTTGAAGCTTAGCAGCACAAAGGGAAATCATAATGCACTTTCAGAGTAAAGTTAGAAGCTGTAACAATAAATTTAAATTGCTAAGGAACGATGCATAGACATGCACACCATAAATGCATATGGCGAGTACAGGTTAGTGAAAATGAAATCATATGAGACACAGAAGAAATGCATGCATTTTGTTGCAGAAGACATATGGGCCATTAGAAAATAGCATAACGCATATTTTCCATTTCAGATTATCATTTTTCTTGAAAGTCATTAGTTGTATCATGACTAGCCAACATATATAGGGTAACTTTTCCAATGACAGGTTTTACAGTGAACCTGTTCATTTTTCAGTTGATTATATTAGATATTATCTCATTTTTTATAATTTCATTAGTACACCTTAAGGCAGTTGATGTGGATAGAGGTAGGCTTTCATGTGCACTATGATTTTTAAATTAAACAATCAAGACCTTATTACATTCTATTGAAGGCATTATCTAAGTCCTACAACAACTCTTACATTATTGTGTAATTAACTTTGGGTCTACAAGTTGTCATTTCTCACTAGAGTCCCTATACCATTCGATGATCATTAATACATGGATAGTTTCATGTTGTAGTTCTAGTGTTAAAAGGGTGAAAGGGGCCAGAAGCAGAGGTTTCTTAACAGACACGTACTTATGAGTTTTTGCTAATTCACAGTGCTGGATAACAATCCCACATTTCTTTCAGTCGTCTTCACATGCTGATTATAGACTTTCTGACAAAGAGAGAAAATTTGGGAGTAAGGTCTGTATAAACAAGAAAGCAGTTGCCATCTTCTCAAATCCAGCTCCTGCTCTACCCTCTTTCTCTGTAATTAGCCCTATAATATGGGTAAGGTCAATACTTTTCTCTGCTTCTGTATAGAAAATCAGAGCAGAATAGGGTGATTTCAATATGGCAAATCACCCTTATATGTGCTAAATTTTCTAACTAAATGCCAAATGTCTGATGTCCAGCACTGCATTGGTACCTGTTACACTGACCATGCTGACATGTACAAGGGCACTGCACATGGTAAAGGTTCTTGTCCATCACTCACACATGCTACCCAAGCCATACCTCTTAGCCTGGAAACATCAAAAATCTGGACAAGGCCCATGAAAAATAGGTACAAATCTGTATGCTGTTTAACATAAAATTTGCATACATAATTATGTAACCCCACCTACTCCAATGGACTTGTGGGATACCAACTTTCAAACTCAAACTGAAGAACAGACAACCAAAATATGGTACCTGCAGCCATTCCAATGTCCCATTACCTGGCTATTTCACCCCATTTACCATACACACTAATGTGTACATACTGCTTTACTTCTACAATGATTATTTGGATTGTATTTTTACACTTTACAGCACAATGCACAAACACTAATAGACATCTGCTAAACAAAGCAATACTGTCTCACAATGAAAATAAACTTGGCATTAAAACTTCTCTGCCCTTGAAACATTCATTAAAACAGCAATGAAACCCACACTCCATCCCAAAAAATGCATCTGGCCAATGGTGGATAAAGATTACCTTTGGACTGTTTTCAAATCATTGGCCCCTTGCACACAAAACAAAAAAACATACATGGGTTCTTTGATACACCTTCCTGACTTTATTAAATTATATTCCTTGTATAATACAGCATACTTGTTAGACAGAGTGCATTTTAAATTTATTGTTTGAGCATTTTCCAGTAGGCAATGAAACAAGATGCATGAACCAATAATGACAAAACTGCCCAATTCAGAACATTTCCATCATAAAAGTCTACTTCCACACACACAATATATATATATATATATATATATATATATATATATATATATATATATATATAAATAGAATGACAGTAGTGTAACCTTAGGCATCTTGCACAGTTTCTTGCACTTATTTTCAATTTAATTTTTTTGGGGGGCTAGGGGGAGAAAATGCCAAAAACCAGGGATACAATTTAAACATTGTTTGTATAATTTTGGAAAGTTGCTAGAATAAAATGTTGTGTTACCACCATGCATTTCACTGGCAAGTCTTGAACCCAGGACTCTGTGCGCTACAGTCAGAGCAACATACCACTATGCCAAATCAGCAGTTTTTTTCCTGAAAGATAGGAAGACTGAAACTTAAATGGATATCATTTAGTGAATTCAGTTCTCACTTCTCACCATAGTTCTCAATCTCTTAGCACAAAAAACCTGGACAAAGCCAATAATGAGGGAATACAGAATTCAGTTCTTACTTCCAGTTCTCACCATAGCTCTCAACTCTTAGCACAAAAAAACCTGGACAATGTTAATAATGGGGGAATACAGCCTCAAAATAGGGACACATTTCAAATACTGATCTTGTAAACTTAGAAAATGGCTAAATTATATTCCTTGTATAATACAGCACACTTAGAGCACATTTTAAATTTAATGTTTGAACATTTTTCCAGTAGGCAATGAAACAAAATGCATGAATCGATAATGACAAAACCGCCCAATTCAGGAGATTTATATCATAAAAGTCTACTTATACACTCTCACACACACACACACACACACACACACACACACACACACACACACACACACACACACACACACACACACACAAACACAATATATATATATATATATATGCATATATATATATATATATATATATATAGAATGACAGTAGTGTAAGGCATAGGCATCTTGCACAGCTTCTTGCACTTATTTTCAATTTAAGCTTTGTTTTAAGGGGGGGGGACAAAAGGCCACAAACCAGGGACACATTTTAAACATTGCTTGTTTAATTTTGGAAAGTTGCTAGAATAAAATGTTATGTTACCATCTTACTTTTCATTGGCAAGTCTTGAACCCAGGACCCTGTAGACTACATTCAGAGCAACATACCACTATGACAAATCAGCAGTTTATTAAAGATAGGAAGACTGAAACTTAAATGGCTATCATTTAGTAAATTCAGCTCTCACATCTCACCATAGTTCTCAACCTCTTAGCACAAAAAACCTGGACAAAGCCAATAATGGGGGAATACAGCCCCAAAATAGGGACAGATTTCAAATACTGATCTTATAAACTTAGAAAATTGCTAGAATAAAAGGTTTTGTGTTATCATTTATTTTCTGAAGAATATGAAGTCTGAAATTCAAATGCCTGTCATTATTTAATAAATTCAACCTTCAGTGATTTGTCACAAAATCCTGAAAACTACAGATTTTATGAGGAACAGATCAAAAATATGGCAGAAGTTCACAAGTGGTGGTGGCTAGGGACATTAGGCTCTTTTTAACCTGTACTCAAGGTAAAGGGTTTGAGCCTGAGTACCTGTAGCCACCAGGTGTATTACAATGGGGGCATTTTCACACACAGACATACACAAATGCACTCATGCACACACACACACATGCACACACTCCTTACCAGCTCTTTGTTCAGCCAGCCATTATATCAAAACGTTTTTAAATACAACAATATATCTATCAGCCAGCCACAATATCAGTTCTTAAATACAACAATATATCCATGGCTCTGTTACTGGATTTGCAGCTGAAGATAACTGTTCCTGCTCGCAGAGCATTTGAACAGTCCTTGAGCCAGCCAGAAGTGCATGCATGTCAGCCCTTGAGCTCAATTCTGATAGGCTGGTAGCACCGACAGTGCTGACATCATTGCGCAAATGATGACATCAGTTGAAACAGCATGAAAATGTAAACAAAGTGGAAAAAAATTGGAAATGAAGGGGTGTCACTTGGGAATCATGGCACCCCATTATTTGGACCCTAAAACTCTGTAAAAACTGAGTAATTAAGGACAGTTGGGAGGTATGACCCAAACTGCTTTGAACATGCACTGCATGTAGATATTTGCAACTGTACTGAAATGCATGTACCTGTAGAATTTATATAACACAATATCAGTGGGAACAGTAAGGAAAGAAAGGCTCAGACTATCATCAAGTTTTGATAGGAAGAGAGTCCATGTCAGTATGTAAGAAGTCAATTAGTTCAAAAGTGACCAAACAAAAACAAAGCAACTGAGTTGTGTTTTTATTTTTTCCCACTGTGGATGGCAAGCTCTGGCAAATCCCATGCATGTAGCACTGCCTCTTGTATTCCCAAACGTAATATAGTCATCTGGGTGGTTCTTGTTCCTCGTGGCAAAGTGTGACCCTTGGTTACAGTAGCCTGCTTCTTTGAATGTGTGTTTTGGCCAGATCCTATTATCTGAGTAGCTGGCAATCACACAGCCGGTAGGGTAGTTTTTTTGTATCTGCTAATACTCAGAGAATCTGAGTGTGCATGTCACCCAATTTAACAATTACTGCTACTGAATTATTTTAAGTCAATGCGAAGCAAGATGGCACATATTATAGTTTGGAAAAGGCTGTCATCAATGGATTTTTAAGTTTCACTCTATATGTTACATTTTTTCCTGCCTTTTAACACCTTTGACTGAATAGAAGGTTTATTGTTTTGGCACTTAATGTCATTCATTATATGAAGAGCACGTATTCTGTAAAACAGTACAAAAAGATAAAGGTTGTGCTGTTTCAGTTTGGTTTGCTTTTGTTTTCTTAAAGTATTGTGACAGAAAACATAGATGCATGATTTTCTTGAAAGATTGAACATAATGTTTAAAATATAGTCCATCATAAGTATGCTTGGAGACTGGCCAATAAATTTAGCTCTAACTGTACCCCTCAATCCCTGCTTTCTGTTCCTCAAGATATATCTGAAACTGGCTAGCCCCCAGCTATCACAAAAGTTCAAGTCCTAAAAGTGCTATCAAAACCTAAAAATACTGCATCAATGGGTCCTGACAATATCCCTGGATGCAAATGAAGCAACTGAAAAAAGCTGAAATAAAACAAAAATAATACACAGTACAAGGCACTTGCCTTACATACAAGAAGCAATTAACACTTAATCACATACTTAAATGAACAGCCTCTAATTACATTCCTCATTTAACCCTCTAGGGGATAGATTATCAAATTTTAAAATATAGACTGATTTTTAAAATAGCAACTTTTTTTGTAAGTGTTGTATTAAACTGAGAAACCAGTATTTTTTTCCAAAACAGTACCTTGCAGCCCATTATTGTCCCCATGATGAAATGTATTAAAATGTACAGCTATAGAACCCTCTTCTTTCTTATTAATAATGTCTCTCACATGTTGTAAGAGTCTAATTTTAAAAGACGTCTTGGTCTCCCCAGTATAAAATTTGTTACGAGGGCACCTGAGAGCGTATACAACACCCTTTGTATTACAACTAAAATAGTCCCATACTCTAAAAGATAAATTATTGATTTTAGAAAATCCTTTAACCACATACTTGCAAGCTTTACATTTACCACAACTGGTCGTACCACATGATGTTGATGTATGTACCATATTCATTGGGGGAATACTAAATTTACCACTCACTATAAAATTATGTATACTCTTTCCTTTTCTATAGGAAATTGCAAGTTTCTTGTTTAACCATTCAGAAACATTTCTTGAGGACATCAAATATTCCCCAAAATGTTTACCTGTTCTATAACTTTAGAACTAAAGCAACTATATGTCGTAACAAAATAAATGGTGCCATTCCTCTCCCTTACAAATCTAATTTCCTCTGACTGTTTTCTCCTATCCAACCTATCCCTTCTACTATCCCTCTCTATAAATTTCTCCCAACTTTTATTAATTACCTTTTGATCATAACCTCTATTTTTGAACATCTCCAAAAGGAATAGCTTGAAGGGTATGAGAAGGGTGACAACTCCAACCATGTAAAAATTGTGTACCCTGCTCAAATTTTCTGTGTACTGTAGTTTTAATGGTTTTTCCATCTGAAATGTCCACTATGACAAAACCGAGTTCCAACTTTCAAACCGTCAAACTTTAATTGGAATCTGTTATTTTGTAAATCATCTACAAATTCATTAACTGACTCTTGCCCCCCTTCTATTAGGAAGACAAGGCCATCAATATTTATTTTATTTTTATTTATTTTACATTTGTTAACTGGGAGAGTCTGGCTGGACACAGGTCCATTTTCAGCAGAGGCCCAGGGAGAAAAGCTCCAAGTACACAAATACATACACAACATCTTCAATGATTTAGAATCAACATTTTTTTCAGGCAGATTAACATTGTTCTTAAATGACAGAATATTGCACTTGCTCAAAGTAAATCTGAACAGTGTAGGGTAAGACATTGGATAATATATTTCAGACAAGACAGGCTATACATTGAATCCATACATTGGTTATTAGACTTATTGTACTGCTATCAAAGTTAGAGAGTAAAGCATTGAATAAGATTTAGTCACAATTGGACTGTAGATAGGATGGAAAAAACAAACAAACGAACAACCCCCCCCCCCAAAAAAAAAACCCGAACACTTGTTATAGTGTAATATGGTAGTTAGCTACAATCTTAGTTTTATCCAGGGGTAAGACAGGAGCATAGCCTGTTATTCATGAAGGGAATTTTAAGGAGTTTCTTAAATTGAGTTGTAGAGTTGTTGGCTGTGAGGTGGGCAGGAAGGGAGTTCCAGAGTTTAGCAATAGAGTGGCTGTAGACAGATTTGCCTGCCTCACTGTTAAAGTTGGTGACCTCTATGTGATTTAGGGAGCTAGATCTCAAGGGTCTTGTTGTGGTATGATGATGTATAAGAACTTGAGGAGCTGGGATTTTGTCTGAGCAGTTTAATATTTTGTGTGCTAGAGAGAGTTGATGTGTTTGAAGTAATAGTGGGAGTTCTAACCAGTTAAGCTTGTTGAGAGACTCTCAGTGATGCGTTCTGTAGGATGATTCTGTAGCAAATCTGGCTATCTTATTATAGAAGGATTCTAGTTTGTTCAGTTCAGTTTTACAAAGGTTAGTAAGCACAAGGGAAGCATAAAGCAAGGTAGATAGTAGATGTGTCCTAGCTATAGTTATTTTAGATTGCTTTGAAAGATGGTGTTTGTTATGATAGAGCATCCAAGTTTTTTGTGAACTTTCTTTATAGTTTGGGTGATGTGAATATCAAATCTAAGGTGGTTGTCTATTTAGACTCCTAACAGTTTGGTGGGGGTGGATGGGATGAGAATGGTTTTGTTTTTGGAGGTGATAGAAAAGTTGTCTGTTAGGGGAAAGTATCTGTGAGAGCTGAAGAGGAGCAATTTTGTTTTAGATGGGTTAAGAATGAGTTCCCATTTGGTGAACCAAGTTTCGGCTAGTGTGAAGGATTCTTGTGTTAGGGAGAGGAGGTGATTGAGTGTAGGGGATGCACAAATTATAGTGGTGTCATCAGCATATTGGACTATAGAGGCTTTAGGTGTGGCAGATGGGAGTTGATTGGTGAAAAGAGTGAATAGTAATGGTCCTAAGATGGAGCCTTGGGGAACCCCTAGGGAAACAGGCAGCATGGAGGATATTTGGTTCTGCCATTGTACTGCCTGCTGTCTGCCTGATAGATAGCTCTTAAACCATGAAATAGAGGAGCTGCTGAGGTTTAAGGTAGAGAGTGAGTGAAGAAGTTTAAGGTGGTTAACCATGTCAAAAGCTTTGAATAAGTCTAAGAATGTAGCAGATATGAGTAGTCCATTATTTATGTGATGACTGATGGTGTTAGTGAATGATGCAAGTGCAGTGGTTGTACTATGGAAGGGTCTAAAGCCATGTTGCTGTGTAGAAAGCAATTTGTTTTCTAGCAGATATTCCATCACTTGAGTGTGTATTACCCTTTCTAGGATTTTTGATAAGGGGGATAGTATAGCTATAGGCCTGTACTTATTAAGTTCCAAGAAATTACCTCCTTTGTGTAGTGGTATTATGTGGGATATTTTCCATACATGGGGTACTGTACATTCTGAGATAGATCTGTTAATAAGTATAGTAACAGGATAGGCTATAGCTTCTGCAGCTAATTGCAGATATTCAGCGGGTAAGTTATCAGCAGTCAAGGTGGTGGGTTTGAGTTTTTGCAGAAGTTTTTGAATGGTCTTGATTGATACGGGATGAAAGTTAAAGTGGGTGCTATTATCTAGTATTTCAATTGGAGTAGAGACTTTTGTTGGGGGGGTGATTAGTGTCAGATTGGCTATTAGCTAGTGCTTGGATTGTTTCTGTAAAGTATTTATTGAAATTGGTGGGAATATTGTCTTGGTTGTTTCTTGTTTTGGAAGTGGGGGTGGATGTTTTCCCAGGTTGTAAAATAGAGTTGACTGCTGCCCAAAATTTTTGGGAGTTAGCAGCATGTTTGTTTTGGATATTTTAATAGGAGTATATTTTATCTATTTTAATGAGCTTTTTGGCCCTGTTGCATAGTTCAAGGTAATTTTGTTTGTCTATTTGTGATTTACTCTTGTGAAATTGTATCCAAGCTTTATTTCTGCTTTTGAGGAATTCTCTGGTGACTATTTAGCCAGGGGGCAAATTTAGTTTGAATTCTAGTGGCTTGGGGAGGGGGGGGAATAGTGGTTTAACATTTTTTAGGAAGGTTGAATTAAAGTATGAGACAGCTTCGCTGAATGATAACCATTTCAAGAGGGTCCAGTTACAGCATTTTAGGTCCCTGTTAAAGTTGTTAGGGTTGAAGTTATTTTTATTTCTGATTTCCTGTATTGTGACCTGGGTCAATAGGGGAGTTTTGCTTCTCAGTAGGTATGCTGGTTGGCAGTCGCTGAGGGTGTCTGGCAGACATCTAGCTAGGATATGAGGGATGGATGGGATACAAGTATCCAGTCCAGTATGGATTGGTGTTTGGATCTTTTGTCGATTCTAGTGGGGGATGTGATAAGTTGGGTTAGTCTGTGAAGGTTGATGTGGGAGACTGGGTTTTGGCTGGAACAGTTGAGCCAATCAATACTGAAGTCACTTAATAGAATATTTTCTTGGGGAAGAGAGGTTGAGATCCACTCTAGTAAGTTTTCCATGATAGTGATATTGTTTCCTGCGGGAATATAGCAGCCTATAATATTGATATATTTTTTGGGGTTCAGTTGTAATTTGGTCAGGGTGAGTTCCACATTTCTGAAGTCTGGGATGTAGATTTTGAGTTGTTTAAGGATGAGATGTTTTTTATATAGTATGGCTACCCCCCTCCCCTTTTGCCTACTCTGTCAGTGCTTATGATATTGTACACTGGAGCTATAATTTCATTGTTGTGTATATCTGGTTTTAGCCAGGTCTCAGTTAATATGATAATTTCTGGTTTGTATGAAGCTAATAGAGCATGGAGGTCATGGGCTTTGTTAAAGATACTTCTTACATTCAAATTTATAAGGAGGAGAGAGTTTTCCTGCCTATGGAGCAGGGTATTATTTGCATTGGGGCTTGGGGTGTCTAGTTTGAATGGGCCTGGATTGGGGTGTATGTCGCCACAACATGTGAGTTTTTTTTTTAGGTATAAGTTTAGTCTGTTGAGTTTACTAATAATTTTCATGTGTTTTAATGAAGTGTGGGACTGATTATTAGGTGGTAGTATTTTGTATAAAAGATAGTCAATGTGGGTGGGTTGGAAGAGGTATGGAGTTAAGTGAATGTATGTAAAGGTTGATCTGTAGTTTAATGATATAGATTGTTTTGGAAAGGTTAGATTGTGTTGTAGCTGGACCTGGTAGTTGGTTGTGGTAGATAGTAACAGTAAGGTAGAGATGGAAATAGTATAGAGTAGGAGATGTAGATGTGAGATATGTGATAATGTAGGCACAGTTAATTAGGGAGAGTTAGTGGAATTGGTGAAGAGGTATAAGGCTTGAGTGGAATAGGAATAGATTCTCTATATGGTTATAGTGTAGTAACTGGGGAGTGAATTGGGTGGTTGAATATGATAGGCTTGGTATGCTGGTGGGAGGAGTTTGAGGTAATGGAGAGGAGTGGTTTATGGTTATAAAGGTAATTGAACTGGGGGTGGGTGGGAATGGGAGTAGGGGAGTGGAGTGAGCCCGAGCATAGTGAGGGAGCCAGCAAGCTGCAGGAGGCCAGAGTTGTAAAAAAAAAAACAAAAAAAAAAAAAACAATCAGGAGCAGCACTTTTAGAAATTATCCAATTCAGTTCAATCCAGTAAATTGTCTTAACTAAAGAACTGCCTTTTATGTTATGTTGTAAGGTGGACACAAATTACTTTAGGGGGTAGTCTTTTCTGCTTAGACAGGCCTATCATGTTTATGCTCAGTTGGTAAAGAGGGCAGCTTTGAGTAGCTTATATTCCATATTTTCATAACATTTATTTATTCCAATTGGGTACAGATTCTTGGGAGTTATTTAGCTTAGTAAATACTACCATCTAGTGGGAAAAAAAGGGAACCTGTAGTATCTGATGACAAGTTTTTGATAACATCTTGTTTTGTATAAACATTCTATTTCAAATAAGCCCATGCTTAAGTTGGCATACATTTGGGCAAATACTGCCTCCATTGCCATTCCCTGTTTCTGCCAGTATAAATTATCATTAAATTCAAAAAAAAGTTTTTTGTCAAGCAAAAATATATAAGTTCTATAATGTATTCTGTGGCTGGACTGGTTCCTAAGAAGAACCTTATGGCCTCAATTCCAAAATCATGTTGAATGCTGGTGTAAAGGCTCTTTACATCCAGCATAATCCAAAACATGTTATGATTCCACCTGGTATCACTCACTTTATCTAGAAAATCAAATACATCTCGTATGTATGAAGGAAGGGTGTACACTATTGGTAGCAAATAACTATGCAGAAACTGTCCTGTCTTGTTCAAAAAAATACTCTCGCCCTGAGACTATAGGTCTACCTGGTGGCTGTGTAAGACTCTTATGTTTTTTCGGGAGACAGTAGAAATGGGCCATTTTGGAACCCTCTGTGTTAAATTTCCTCTTTATATTAATTTCAGTAAAATATCCTAACCTAAAGCCCTTGTTTAGCAATTGTTCATATCATGTAATGCATTATTATATACAGACATATCCACCTTTTCATAAACATTTCTATCACTTAGATGTTCCTCACACATTGCCAAATACTGAGTATAATACATCACTACAAGTTTGTTTCCTTTGTCAGCAGGTTTAAAAATTATATCCCTCCTTCTACTGAGGGTTTGTAATGCTTTCAATTCTGACAAGGTTAAATTGTAATTTATATCTTATGTTCTCTTTTTACATTCTTTGTATTCATTATTAACAGCAAAATTCAGCATTTTAGAAAAGTGTAGTATACCTTCAATTTGAAAAGGTGGTACAAATGTGCATTTAAGCTTAACATGGTTAGTATCTAAAGAAAAATAGGCATTAGACTGAATGTCAGAGCTACAATAATAAAAACTCTCATAAGAAGTATTCATACTACTAGCCATTACTTCCACTGTTTCCTCTCTGTAAGTATTACTAAAATCATACTTTAGATGGAGAAAATTCACAGAAGGATCCAAGGACGACCAAAGGCTTCCCAAATAAATCCGTCTTTAATGTACAAAATGTAAAAGCATAAGTGCTTTTGTAGCAAAGCTACTTCATTAGATGCATTTCACAACTAAAACGATTTACTCATTATATATATATATATATATATATATATATATATATATATATATATATATATATATATATATATATATATATATATAAAAACTAAAAAGATCACATGACTAAACTTTACTTCCTTAAAGACATATTACTAAAAATGTTCAGTACAATATTTTTATATATAAATACTGAATAATAAACACCCAAGGAATAAAAAGTTACATATATATGCAAATGTACCTAAAATAAAAAAACATGTACTTATATTTAACAATTATTATTATTCAAAATAAGTACATGCCAGATTACTTCCTATTCAGTGGTCTGGCTTTAAGCT
>NC_056731.1:1003888279-1003920779 GCF_019279795.1 Protopterus annectens
AGGAACAGTTGATTTATGATCCTACACATAACATTTATAATGAGGAACTGGATGTTTTGTGTAGATATCTGGATGACTGTTGTCTGGTTTGGCGTTCTGATCAACAATACCTATTGGAGTTTGTGCAATATTTGAACCAGAACAAATGGGGTATTGAATTTACATTGATTTGTGATTTATGTCAGATCAGTTTTCTGGATGTCACTATTACCTGGAATCCAGATGATACATTGAAAACTAAAACGTTCCGCAAATACCCCCGATACAACAACTTGTTACATGCCACTACCATGCATCCCAGCCACATCATCTGGAATATCCCCAAATCCCAGTTCCTCAGAATAAGAAGGATTTCTTCCTCAGAAATGGATTATACGGAATCTCAGCATGATTTAGATTCAGATTTAGAGCTAGGGGCTATAGAGAATTTGACATCCAGGGTGCCAGGCAGGTGGCATCTAACTCAGATAGAACATCATTCTTGACATATAGGGAGAAAACCCAAGCTGAACAGGTGGACACCATTAGACTTATTACCACATATGGATGCAATATTAATATGATTAAAATGATCATTCCCAAACACTGGAATATTCTTTGTGCCAATGATGAATTGACATCTCTTTTGGGACACACTTGTCAGTATGGATACAGAAGTGACAAAACATTAGGTTCCTTCTTCTCCATTTTCAAAAGAGTGAGTTCCGGGGGTATGGTATGCCACCAATTGACTATGATGGGGGACAGGCTTTGTGGAACATACAGTTGTGGACATTGTTCCTCTTGTCCATATATTTTTACATCCAAACAGTTTTCTAGTAGAAACACAAACCATGTATATGACATGAAATTATTTTGGGAACTGTAATAGTGATTGGGTTGTGTATCTTGCGACATGTACATGTGCTGCTTTCTATGTCGGACAGACATCACGACCACTCAGAATATGAATGTCCGAACATCAAAGTGACATGCAGGGATGCCAGTGCTTTATACAGACACTGTCTACACCACAATTCTGCCAGATTTCAGTTTACGATAATTGACAAGGTCCATGGTGACAGATCCAACAAACAGGGATGGCATTCTATTCTTAACAAGAAAGAGAAGTATTGGATCATCAAACTGGGTGCTTTGTTTTCACCTGGTTCGAAGGATCATTTATGATGTATTATCATTATTCCTTGTATTTATCATGTTTAATGCATATTGCTTATTTCATATATTTTTTATATTTTTCACATACAGGAAACCATCTGAACCAAGGGAAGAATTCTGATTGGAGGGCTTACCTCATAAATATGTGTGGTGAACTGCTTATGTGACAAATATTTTTTTCCCACTGATGAAAGCCTTTGGGCTGAAACCGGTCTGGGATTTATTTATATAATAAATCTTATGTGCTAAACCTTATGGCCTATTTTGTGCTGGTTTTTATACATTGATGTTTGGTGCTGGCTACTTTTTTCATGTTATGTTTGCTTTTTGCCTTGCACCGGTCATACTTGCAGAGGACTTTGTTTTAATACATTATAAACAATACCAGCATAATCTACAATAAGATGAATGAAGGTTTTCTTACAATTGGACTTTTTGTTGAGATAACATTAACCTTTGAAACTGTTGCTCATACCTTACTTATTAACAAACTTAAACTTGTCTTTTGGATCTAATACCATATAATAGGTTAAAGTTATCTTGAAAATAGAACCTTTCAAGTTTACACAAATAACTTCCTCTCACACAAAGGTAACATCAGTCTTGGAGTACAATACTAATCTGATTTAGGACTCTAGTTATTCTCTCTGTTTATAAATGATTTGATTTATGAGCTCTTTCATCAAAATTTAGTAATGTACACAGACAATTTCATAGTTTGAACCTCCAGGAAAACTATAATATTCTTGAATTAAAAGAAACATCACAAGCCAGTCTTTCTAATCTCTGTAACTGGACACTAAAGAATAGAATAATTAAACCCCTAGAACTGAACATTTCAAAGTGAATTTCTTGGTAAAGCAGGTTATGATTGGTGACCCACTCATAATCCCTATATAATATATGACGTCCTGATGTGAAATAATATTATAATGTGACACTCTGATGTGTAACAGTATTTTAATGTATAACAATCTGATATACAATAATTCTATAATGTATGACACTCTGTTTTATAGTATTATAATGTATGATACCCTGATATGTAATATTATTAGTATAGATGATGCTCTGCTGTGAAGTATTTTAACTCTGATGTATAATAGTATTATAATGCATGACATCCTGATGTGTAATAGTATTATAATGTAGGACACCCTGATGTGTATTAGCATTATAATGTATAACACCCTGATGTGTAGCAGTATTTTACTGTATAACACCCTGATATGTAACAGTACTATAAAGTATGACACTCTGATGTATAATAGCATTATAATGTATCACATCATGATGTGCAATAGTATTATAATGTATTATAATGTAGGACACCCTGATGTGTAACAGTATTTTAATGCATAACACCCTGATATGTAACAGTATTATAAAGTATGACACTCTGATGTATAATATAGAAGATAATGATTAGTTTGATGATTTTAACCTGTTTTATTATGCGTATAATTGTGATCAGAGCATAATTATTTGCAGTGCGTGGAGCTTTACCTACTCCACATACTACTAGTAACATTAAAAAAGGAAAGAAAAAACAAAGTGTTTTGGTGGCTTTCAAATTTCAAAGCTATAAAGCATGTAACATTTTAATAAACACTGTCAGAAAAGGCAGTGTAACATGCAAGTTCCCTTGCATTTACAGTCTCCTTCCACACCTCCTAACTGTCCAGATTTTTGCAGAATTTCCATCTTTTTGCCTCAGTTTTTTTTTTGGTCTGTTCCTCATAAAGTCCATGGTTTTCGGGCAATTCACGGATGACTAAAGTTATTGAATAGTGACATTCATTTGAGTTTTTGAATCCCTATCTGGAAAATGCAGGAAAAAATACATCCTGTTATACTAGAAACTTTCTTAATTTGTAAGAGGAAGAGACAGCTTATTGGGATGGACAACAGGCAGAACCAAATCTTTTATTCTGCTACTGTCATTTACTGATCAGTACTGGCAGATATGACTGCTTAACACGGGACCCAACCTTGACAACATTAGCAGGAGGAGCTTAATATTGTTAAGGTCAGGTCTCAAGCCACTCTAGCACTTAACTGATTTTCTTTTTCCAAGTATTAAAGTGTAATCACTGCGTTCCATGCACTACAGTATTATAATGCATGTCGCCCTGATAACCAATAGTATTATAATATATCACACTCTGATGTATAATATTATAATGTATGTTACCCTGACATAGAACAGTATTATAATGTATAACATCCTGTTGTATAATAGTGTTGTAATGTATAACATCATGATGTATTATAGTATTATAATGTATGACACTCTGATGTATAATATTATTGTAATGTATAATAGTATTGTAATGTATAACACCCTGATGTGTCAGAGTATTATAATGTATGACACTCTGCTGTATAATATTATTGTAATGTATGACACCCTGATGTGTCCCAGTATTATAATGTATGACACTCTGATGCATATTATTGTAATGTATAACATCCTGATGTATAATAGTATTATAATGTATGACACTCTGATGTATAATAATGTTATAATGTATGACACCCTGATGTATAAAAAAAGTAATCTATGACATCATGATGTTTAATAGTACTATATTCTATGTCACCCCAGTGTATAATATTAATAGAATCTATGGCAGGCATTAACCTTTTTTTCTCCATTAGACTGCTATTCATCAAACTAAGCAATGAAATGTGATTCCATTTATGATGACTGGCAACAAACAGAAGTTTAAATAAGATGATAATGGCTCCAGTCAGAGATCCACAGTCTGCTACAACAGAATAATTGTAAGGACCTTTCAAAGGTCTACAGATCTTAGGTCGGAGGCAGAATAACTATCTAAGCAGTTTAGATGTACACCTTTTATCTTTTATTAATCACTGTTTCAGAAATAATGTTATCATCTAAAATCCAGAAATACACTATGGAACTAAAGTTGAGTATTCGTCAGGGTGAAAAAAAATACAGTATAGATATGTTTATTGTTAAACTGTAAAACAGTGTGATGAAAATATATACCTCCATCCCTTAAGACCACCCTACCCCATTATAACCTTACTAAAAGATTGAAACATTTATTTTTACGTCTTCCAAAATCAGAGATCTATTCATTTTCAGATAGCATCAGGTTTCTTAATCATAGCCTCTGTCAGATAAAGCATGTTTTTCAAAACTTGGAACAACTGACTTATATTAAAAAATAAATGTATATATATATTTTTTCCTTAAAAGGGCCAGAAGCATTGTCAGTTAAAATGCATTTCCTGATGATTTAATTTAGTACAGCCTAGTTATGAAACAATGCATTAATTTAGCCACTCAAATAATTTTACTGACATTACAATTCCACTAAACAGATGGCATATACTTGGTAATGAGCAGTCACCAGGCAATTTTATGTAGGAAAGTAACATGAGGTTTGATGTTATTACTGAGCATATTTCTGCTGTAGGAATAAAAGATCAGAATAATGTAACATCACATGGAACTTTATAGTGTTAGGCCAGCAGCCATAATGGTACTAATTCTGTGGGTTTAGATGGCTTATTAAGCAGAATGAAACTTTATTGTTCTATAAAGCCACATTCGTTGTTATTGAATTAAAAAGAATGTTCCTCCGAAATGCAATTGTGTCCTATAGTTACCATGAAAGAACAGTGTGGAATTTCTTTTCCTTGCTGTTCGTATGACAGAATTACTATTATCATTATGGACACTAGATGGCAACATTAGAGCCACTTTTAATACATTTTGAGTTTCAACATTAAATTCGCAGCTAAAAGGGTTATAAAACTTTTTTTCTAAGTGTAAGACATTGATGAATGTTTACAATATTAAGAACATCTGTTTGTTTTCTTTGCAGTGACATTAAGAACAGTGCATTCTTTGCAAGCATGAGCTAATTAGTTTATTTGACATTAAGAAATTGAAATGATGTGTGAATTATAAAAAATAAAGCTTTTGCTTTGAGTGCCCTGAAGAAAGCTTGTACAGCATGAAACTAGAATGCAGCTCTGTGATTCCTCTTTTTAACACAAATAAATTATAATTTACTGAAACCAGTAGCTGACAAATATTTCATGCTTCTGTGCTCTTTTTCTGTAAGTGGTGCATACAATACAGATGAAGCCCCATGCCCTGCAGAAAATTATGATTAGATCTCTGTACTCATAAGCTTATTGTGTGTTCTCAATATGGATGGAAAGACTTCCCTCTCAATTTATTTCACTCTTCTCAAGCTGAATTTCTTGGCATCCATTTCTCAACACATACTAGGTTATGAGTACGAACCTGTTCGTAAGCCTTTGTGTTGTATATAGTTCCTTCAGAGAATTAAAATATACCACCCTATCAAAGGCAGATTGTGCTTGCCATCACTTTGCACTGAGTTCTTTTTCTTGTTATTTTTCCTTTCTATGTCTGGATCGATAGAAATTTGTTATAGTAGCTTCCAATGTAAATCATTTATTCTGATTCTTTATTCAGTTATTGATAGTAAATCTTTATAATGGAAGTACAGCATGTAAAACGTCCAGATTTGTAACATCCAGGACTTGTTTAGTCATAAATCAAACTACCTTTAAAGTTCTTCTTACATAAATGACTCATTATACATTAATGCTTGGTATATAGTGATATGATTTATTTTAAACTACATTATATCAGTGAACGTTTTGGTACTTAAGCTAAGTTATGCCTTGGTGTGCCGTATAACAAGTAACTAACAAAACTAGGCCGTTACTCAAAGAATGGAAAGAAGAAACAATTAAATGACAAATAATCTGTCAAAGCTGGCAGTGCTCTTTGATTGCAGCGCGACTATTATTTTTGGATTTCTTGGTTTATAGTTTGCATAATTGCATCATTTCTTTTTTGCTCTTGTTTCACTGCAGTTTCTTTGACTTTAAATTTGTTGTTTTACTTTAATTATTGGGGAGTTTTAAAAAAAAGTTCTTGGCTAGGACAACTTAGCAAAGGCTTGCTTTGCTTTCTTTGACAAAAAGGATTAAATTTGTCTGACTTGTAGGAGTAACAGCAAAGCAGCATTTTTATTAAATGTAAGCAGCGCAAGGAAGCGTTAATCAGGGAGTGATGGCCTGTGGCAATTTTTGATTTTTCTACTTTATCTGCTCCCAATTTATGCTTTGTCCCCGTTATGTTCCTATATCTAGTGATTCTTGATATCCAGTGATTTTTGAGTTGCCTACTCCTTGTGATAACTTGACCTCGATCTCTTTCCAGTCTTATCTCTTCTGCTCATACTGGTGAACACTAGATGGTCACATAGGCAAGGCCATCCACTTTGACTGATAACATTTGCTTTACCTTCCCCTTCATATATTTTCCTCTGTTAGGTACATGTTGTAGTACCTGTATTATTAATCTCCTTTTCCAGCATACTTTTAAAACTTTATGACACAGTTCCTATCATTGTCATACTGTGTACCACTGAGCAGATTTCCAATCTATATTACTGGACAGTGCCTATCTGTGCTCCATAGTGCCATACAAATTGAGATGAGAAATGTCAGTCAAGTCCTTCATATTCCAGGGACATGATTAAGAGGCAAGTGTTGGTTGGGACCTGCTACTGTGTTTTACATCATTTTGCATCAGATGAAAGGAGAAGCAGTTATTAAGTCTTTCCTGTTTTTTTTAACAGTTGTACATTAGCAGCAGCTATAAACTGACTTTCTGTCTCCATCTTTAGAGGACTTTTGTGTGTGTTTAATGCAAAAATATATGAAGCTTAGTGATTTATACTGCTGGGATTTGTTTATCTGTTCTCTTCAGCATTACATAGATTGACAGAAAAAACTTAAACCATCCCCTTGGAATACCTGGGACCTGATTAGCTCACTGTGCTCAACAGTGCTACCCTAGTCATGTATAGGCCATGCCTCCTCCACAGTTAAAACCAACTGCACTCTGTCCTTAGCACACAGTTAGCAAAATAGCCAGACTACAACTTACTGAGTAACCATACTGAAAAGGTGAAGTCTGTTTCTCTTTTCTCATTTTATCCTATAGTAGCTTAAGTTTGAATTTGTTGCTGGTCGTGATATCAGAAGTGCCGGAAGCTGTTGAAGGCTGGGCAGGGGGGAGAGCTGAAGGTGAGTGGGGCACTTGGTGATCTAATCAAGCAATGCTTTAAAAATATTTACTCTCTCAACATAGTTTCACTTAGAGGACATTTTAAGCTTAGCCAATTTCCCTTTTGTTGCTTAAATTAGCATTTCCTGATTGGTCTTGCCCATCCCATGGTTGATAATTGTATATTAGTCCTGGTCAGAATAACTGTAATCATACCATAGATAATTGGAGGGGACCCATGTAAGGGATGCAGCATTTAGGAACTACCTCTATCCATTAGTGGCACAAGGGGCAATCCTGGGGTGCATTCTGTTTAGATACCTGGACTAAGTATTTTTGATGCCATTTGACTTTTTGATGTTCAGTAGGTCCATCAGTATTGTGTCATAGGATGCCTTGTATGCCAGACACAGGTCACCTCTTAGCACTCTGTAGGATACCAAGTACAGTGATAAGGCTTTGAGGTGGTCCATGCAAGACCTTTTGTTTAGGACTTGTATCTTTTTAGCAAGGTATCTCTGTAGGCATTCCAGTTGTTGATGTGTTTGGACAGATACACATGCCTTATTCCAGGATGACACAATATTCACTTGACTCAATGACTGGTCCCAGTCCCCAGGCCTTTATCCTCACATTTATAAGATCATAATGTGCCCTGTAATAGATTTTTACTCCTTCTTTATTTCCTTTTGATAAAGTATGCAAGTGACTTTCAAAATACAAGGTTATACTTAAGTGGCCCAATGCTCCTAGTTCACACTCAACAGAACACCCTTGATTATCTGCATTCTTAACCCATACAATATGTAAAATACTTTGTTTTCAGGGAGGTTCCACTACCAGTTGAGTATAACCACGTTCCAAATTAATATTAACCAAAGTACTCATAGAACTTTTAGAATGTGATTAATAAATCCATCTTGCATTAGAATAATTAAGATTGCCTGCAAAAATGTCAATACCTTACAAAAAAATAAGTCGAAGAAGTTTCAACAAAAAAGACAAGTCCTTACAATTCTGCCTCGGAAACAAGCAGTATCATCTGAAAGAACACTAATAATATGCACAGCAATAATTTCATAAGAGTCATTTCAATGAATGAGAGGCTTTTAATCCATCATTGACATAAGATGTCAACCCATAACCTCTTTTTCCTCTTCTATAGTTAACAAATCCTTTATAAGCAGGTTAACATAAAAAAAAAAAACACCCATTTCAGGAAATGAAGTTTCAGTCGCAAGTATAACATCTAACTTATTAACTTTTGCCTTAGACTCTAGATGGCCATTTAATTATTTAAACTTCTTGCATTAGACAAAAAATTATAAAACAACTTTCCTACTTTATTACATGACTAAAAATTAAAATTCTCTAAAAATCTAAAGATTTTCAGTAACACAATCCTATTTCTGTTATAACTCAAATATAATCTGTCCTTTCCATAACAAAAATCTGTACCCACCAAATCTTCCCTTAACATTATACAATTCACCGATGTAGAAAAAGATTTTCATCTGATGTTATTTGTAAACTCCCTATCTTTATATTATTAAATCTTAACACAGTAATAATCACAAAAAACAAGGTTAAATCCCCACGTTTTGCTTAAATCAATAATTGCTTGTACAAAATCATTAAACAAATGTGAATTTGTCCTACCATCATTATTAACCCCAGCCATAACTATCACATTGTGTGTTTTTCTTGATAAAAAGTTTACTAGTAGATTCAAAATATTTCTAATTGTACAACTAGGCAAGAAAGGAACAGCAATGAAATCTTTACCATTATTTGGTAAAATATTTCTAACATTCTGTCAAACAGAGTATCCCTTCCATATTTTTCTTATTGGACAAACTAATATTTTTTCATCCCAATCTCATTTTCACACCTCCACATACCTCCTCAAGATAAACAGAGTTTTCTCAATAATGTATTTTTGTACTTTTCCTAACTATCTAGATAAAACATGGAAAGATAAAAGTTAATTCTGTTTGACTCACCCTTTGTTTAACTAGCTTGACATTAGCAAGTAAATGCCCACCTTGATTTTTAAATTTTCTTATCCAATTCCCAACCATTAGACTTTGTATCATAAATTAAACATTTACTACAACAAAATAAAACCCTCATCCAATGAATCCTTTAAACAAAATTTACCCATTTCTTCCACTCCAAAAGTGGAAAAATAAAACTATAATAAAAATCCTAACACTGAATACAAACACACCTACCATGCAAAGATATGCCATAGCACTTTTCTGTGATTTTAATTTACTTCTTAACACTGGAAGTTGAGACAGTCTTGTGATGGAGTGTCACTTACATCCTGTTTATAATCTGTTTGAAGTGTTCCTTATAGTGCACTGAAAAGGTTAAATTTGACTTTCTTTAGAGTTTTAGAAATTCTAAACTATGGCAGGTATACATATCAGATTACAACAGGTCAAACTGTGTACCTAATGTCTAAGGTATAATGGTTATAATATCTAGTGACTAGATATTATAACCATTACACCTTAGCCTTTAGTGGGATTGCTAGCACTTACCATACCTTTCCTTTAAGACTAGATATTATAACCATTACACCATAGACATTAGTGGGATTGCTAGCACTTACCATACCTTTCCTTTAAGACTAGATATTATAACCATTACACCTTAGACATTAATGGGATTGCTAGCACTTACCATACCTTTCCTTTAAGACTAGATATTATAACCATTACACCTTAGACATTAGTGGGATTGCTAGCACTTACCATACCTTTCCTTTAAGACTAGATATTATAACCATTACCCCTTAGACATTTGTGGGATTGCTAGCACTTACCATACCTTTCCTTTAAGACTAGATATTATAACCATTACCCCTTAGACATTAGTGGGATTGCTAGCACTTAACATACCTTTCCTTTTAAGACTAGATATTATAACCATTACCCCTTAGACATTAGTGGGATTGCTAGCACTTACCATACCTTTCCTTTTAAGACTAGATATTATAACCATTACCCCTTAGACATTAGTGGGATTGCTAGCACTTACCATACCTTTCCTTTCAGACTAGATATTACAAGAATTACACCTTAAAAATTAGTGGGATTGCTAGCACTTATCTACCTTTCCTTTAAGACTAGATATTATAACCATTACCCCTTAGACATTAGTGGGATTGCTAGCACTTACCATACCTTTCCTTTAAGACTAGATATTATAACCATTACACCTTTGACATTAATGGGATTGCTAGCACTTACCATATCTTTCCTTTAAGACTAGACATTATAACCATTACACCTTAAACATTAGTGGGATTGCTAGCACTTACCATACCTTTCCTTTAAGACTAGATATTATAACCATTATACCTTAGACATTAGTGGGATTGCTAGCACTTACCTTACCTTTCCTTTAAGACTAGATATTAAAACCATTACACCTTAGACATTAGTGGGACTGCTAGCACTTACCATACCTTTCCTTTAAGACTAGATATTATAACCATTACCCCTTAGACATTAGTGGGATTGCTAGCACTTACCATACCTTTCAATTTAAGACTAGATATTATAATCATTACTCCTTAGACATCAGTGGGATTGCTAGCACATACCCTTTAAGACTAGAAATTATAACCATTATACCTTAAACATTAGTGGGATTGCTAGCACTTACCATACCTTTCATTTAAGACTAGATATTATAACCATTACCCCTTAGACATTAGTGGGATTGCTAGCACTTACCATATCTTTCCTTTAAGACTAGAAATTATAACCATTACACCTTAGACATTAGTGGGACTGCTAGCACATACCATACATTTCCGTTAAGACTGGATATTATAACCATTACACCTTAAGCATTAGTGGGATTGCTAGCACTTACCATACCTTTCCTTTAAGACTAGATAGTTATAACCATTACCCCTTAGACATTAGTGGGATTGCTAGCACTTACCATACCTTTCCTTTAAGACTAGATATTATAACCATTACACCTTAGACATTAGTGGGATTGCTAGCACTTACAATACCTTTTCTTTAAGACTAGATATTATAACCATTACCCCTTAGAGATTTGTGGGATTGCTAGCACTTAACATACCTTTCCTTTTAAGACTAGATATTATAACCATTACATCTTAGACATTAGTGGGATTGCTAGCACTTACCATACCTTTCCATTAAGACTAGATATTATAACCATTACACCTTAGACATCAGTGGGATTGCTAGCACTTAACATACCTTTCCTTTAAGACTAGATATTATAACCATTACATCTTAGACATCAGTGGGATTGCTAGCACTTACCATACCTTTCCTTTAAGACTAGATATTATAACCATTACACCTTAGACATTAGTGGGATTGCTAGCACTTACATACCTTTCCTTTAAGACTAGATATTATAACCATTACCCCTTAGACATTTGTGGGATTGCTAGCACTTAACATACCTTTCCTTTTAAGACTAGATATTATAACCATTACCCCTTAGACATTAGTGGGATTGCTAGCACTTACCATACCTTTCCTTTAAGACTAGATATTATAACCATTACCCCTTAGACATTAGTGGGATTGCTAGCACTTACCATATCTTTCCTTTAAGACTAGAAATTATAACCATTACACCTTAGACATTAGTGGGATTGCTAGCACATACCATACCTTTCCGTTAAGACTAGATATTATAACCATTACACCTTAAACATTAGTGGGATTGCTAGCACTTACCATACCTTTCCTTTAAGACTAGATATTATAACCATTATACCTTAGACATTAGTGGGATTGCTAGCACTTACAATACCTTTCCTTTAAGACTAGATATTATAACCATTACCCCTTAGACATTAGTGGGATTGCTAGCACTTACCATACCTTTCCTTTAAGACTAGATATTACAAGAATTCCACCTTAAAAAATTTGTGGGATTGCTAGCACTTATCTACCTTTCCTTTAAGACTAGATATTATAACCATTACCCCTTAGACATTAGTGGGATTGCTAGCACTTACCATACCTTTCCTTTAAGACTAGATATTATAACCATTACACCTTTGACATTAGTGGGATTGCTAGCACTTACCATATCTTTCCTTTAAGACTAGACATCATAACCATTACACCTTAGACATTAGTGGGATTGCTAGCACTTACCATACCTTTCCTTTACAACTAGATATTATAACCATTACACCTTAGACATTAGTGGGACTGCTAGCACTTACCATACCTTTCCTTTAAGACTAGATATTATAACCATTACCCCTTAGACATTAGTGGGATTGCTAGCACTTACCATACCTTTCAATTTAAGACTAGATATTATAATCATTACCCCTTAGACATCAATGGGATTGCTAGCACATACCATACCTTTCCTTTAAGACTAGAAATTATAACCATTACACCTTAAACATTAGTGGGATTGCTAGCACTTACCATACCTTTCCTTTAAGACTAGATATTATAACCATTACACCTTAGACATTAGTGGGATTGCTAGCACTTACCATACCTTTCCTTTAAGACAAGAAATTATAACCATTACACCTTAGACATTAGTGGGATTGCTAGCACTTACCATATCTTTCCTTTAAGACTAGAAATTATAACCATTACAACTTAGACATTAGTGGGATTGCTAGCACATACTATACCTTTCCGTTAAGACTAGATATTATAACCATTACACCTTAAACATTAGTGGGATTGCTAGCACTTACCATACCTTTCCTTTAAGACTAGATATTATAACCATTACCCCTTAGACATTAGTGGGATTGCTAGCACTTACCATACCTTTCCTTTAAGACTAGATATTATAACCATTACACCTTAGACATTAGTGGGATTGCTAGCACTTACAATACCTTTCCTTTAAGACTAGATATTATAACCATTACATCTTAGACATTAGTGGGATTGCTACCACTTACCATACCTTTCCTTTAAGACTAGATATTATAACCATTACACCTTAGACATCAGTGGGATTGCTAGCACTTAACATACCTTTCCTTTAAGACTAGATATTATAACCATTACATCTTAGACATCAGTGGGATTGCTAGCACATACCATACCTTTCCTTTAAGTCTAGATATTATAACCATTACCCCTTAGACATTAGTGGGATTGCTAGCACATACCATACCTTTCCTTTAAGTCTAGATATTATAACCATTACACCATAGACATTAGTGGGATTGCTATCACTTACCATACCTTTCCTTTAAGACTAGATATTATAACCATTACCTCTTAGACATTAGTGGGATTGCTAGCACTTACCATACCTTTCCTTTAAGACTAGATATTATAATCATTACCCCTTAGACATTAGTGGGATTGCTAGCACTTACCATATCTTTCCTTTAAGACTATATATTATAACCATTACCCCTTAGACATTATTGGGATTGCTAGCACATACCATACCTTTCCTTTAAGTCTAGATATTATAACCATTACACCATATACATTAGTGGGATTGCTATCACTTACCATACATTTCCTTTAAGACTAGATATTATAACCATTACCCCTTAGACCTTAGTGGGATTGCTAGCACTTACCATACCTTTCCTTTAAGACTAGATATTATAATCATTACCCCTTAGACATCAGTGGGATTGCTAGCACTTACCATAACTTTCCTTTAAGACTAGAAATTATAACCATTACACCTTAGACATTAGTGGGATTGCTATCACTTACCATACCTTTCCTTTAAGACTAGATATTATAACCATTACCCCTTAGACATTAGTGGGATTGCTAGCACTTACCATACCTTTCCTTTAAGACTAGATATTATAACCATTACCCCTTAGACATTAGTGGGATTGCTAGCACTTACCATACCTTTCCTTTAAGACTAGAAATTATAACCATTACACCTTAGACATTAGTGGGATTGCTAGCACATACCATACCTTTCCTTTAAGTCTAGATATTATAACCATTACACCATAGACATTAGTGGGATTGCTAGCACATACCATACCTTTCCTTTAAGTCTAGATATTATAACCATAACCCCTTAGACATTAGTGGGATTGCTAGCACTTAACATACCTTTCCTTTAAGACTAGATATTATAACCATTACCCCTTAGACATTAGTGGGATTGCTAGCACTTACCATACCTTTCCTTTAAGACTAGATATTATAACCATTACACCTTAGACATTAGTGGGATTGCTAGCACTTACCATACCTTTCCTTTAAGACTAGATATTATAACCATTACCCCTTAGACATTAGTGGGATTGCTAGCACTTACCATACCTTTCCTTTAAGACTAGAAATTATAACCATTACACCTTAGACATTAGTGGGATTGCTAGCACATACCATACCTTTCCTTTAAGTCTAGATATTATAACCATTACCCCTTAGACATTAGTGGGATTGCTAGCACTTAACATACCTTTCCTTTAAGGTTAGATATTATAACCATTACCCCTTAGACATTAGTGGGATTGCTAGCACTTACCATACCTTTCCTTTAAGACTAGATATTATAACCATTACCCCTTAGACATTAGTGGGATTGCTAGCACTTAACATACCTTTCCTTTAAGACTAGAAATTATAACCATTACACCTTAGACATTAGTGGGATTGCTAGCACATACCATACCTTTCCTTTAAGTCTAGATATTATAACCATTACACCATAGACATTAGTGGGATTGCTAGCACTTACCATACCTTTCCTTTAAGACTAGATATTATAACCATTACCCCTTAGACATTAGTGGGATTGCTAGCACATACCATACCTTTCCTTTAAGACTAGATATTATAACCATTACACCATAGACATTAGTGGGATTGCTAGCACTTACCATACCTTTCCTTTAAGACTAGATATTATAATCATTACCCGTTAGACATTAGTGGGATTGCTAGCACTTACCATACCTTTCCTTTAAGACTAGATATTATATTCATTACCCCTTAGACATCAGTGGGACTGCTAGCACATACCATACCTTTCCTTTAAGACTAGATATTATAACCATTACCCCTTAGACATTAGTGGGATTGCTAGCACATACCATACCTTTCCTTTAAGTCTAGATATTATAACCATTACCCCTTAGACATTAGTGGGATTGCTAGCACTTACCATACCTTTCCTTTAAGACTAGATATTATAACCATTACCCCTTAGACATTAGTGGGATTGCTAGCACTTACCATACCTTTCCTTTAAGACTAGATATTATAACCATTACACCATAGACATTAGTGGGATTGCTAGCACTTACCATACCTTTCCTTTAAGACTAGATATTATAATCATTACCCGTTAGACATTAGTGGGATTGCTAGCACTTACCATACCTTTCCTTTAAGACTAGATATTATAATCATTACCCCTTAGACATCAGTGGGACTGCTAGCACATACCATGCTTCTCATTATTCTCCTGATGTATACCTCTCATCCTATTATATTGGCCTTGTAGAATTTTTATCTGTCTCATGTAGTCTATATCCCATATACAACAATCACTACCAGTCCCAGTAACTACCTTATTTTTCCCTGTACTAGTTAGTATTAGATCACAGTATCCTCTTACCCTTCTAGCTCAGCCTGCTTGCATTTGGCATTTTGAGATATTGTAACATCATAATTACCAACAGCCCACTGCTGTTATCCATCCATGACAATCAGTCAGACATCCAAGTACTTATTTAAATGGAACACAAACCTCTTGCATTCCTCATTCAGAAAACAGCACACACACACACACACACACACACACACACACACACACACACACACACACACACACACTAAAACTCTGCATAGCACACACATACACTGACACTGCCTAGCACATTCAAATAATGCACAGCACGCACACACTGCAAACCACATTTACAATGCGCAGTGCACTCACACTGCATAACACAAACATATTGACACTCTGCATAGCACACTCACACATACCACGGGACTCTCACATTGCATAGCACACACTGCATAGCATACTCACAGTACATAGCACACACACACACACACACACACACACACACACACACTGATGCTCTGCATAGCACACTCACACTGCAAACCACATTTACAATGCACAATGCACTCACACTGCATAACACACTCATGCACTGACACTCTAAATAGCACACCCACAGTGCATAGCACATTCAAACATAGCACCGAATGCTCACACTGCACAGCAGACTAACACACTGACACTATGCACAGCACATTCATGCTGCGAACCACATTTACAATGCAAAGGGCACTCACATTGCATAGTACACTTACATACTGACACTCTGCGTAGCACATTCACAGTGCATAGCACACACACACACACACACACACACACACACACACACACACACACACACACACACACTGACACTGCATAGCATGGTCACACATTGATACTCTGCATAGCACACTCACACACTCTTTATAACACACTCACGCACTGCATAGAACACTCACACTGCAAACCACATTTACAATGCTTAATGTACTCACATTGCAAACCACATTTACAGTGCACTCACACTGCATAACACACTCAAGCACTGACACTCTAAATAGCGCACTCCCAAATAGCACAGAATGCTCACACTGCACAGTAGACTAACACACTGACACCCTGCACAGCATACTTACACACTGCACAGCACACTCTCACTGCAAATCACATTTACAATGTACAGGGCACTCACACTGCATAGCATGCTTGCATACTGACATTCTGCATAGCACACTCACAGTGCCTAGCACAGAATGCTCACACTACACAGCGCACACACACACACACACACACACACACACACACACACACACACACACACACACACTGACATTATGCATAGCATGCTCATACACTGAAACTCTGTATACCACACACACACACACACTGCAAACCACATTTACAGTACATAGGGCACTCACACTGCATAGCACACTCACACATAGTGCAGAACGCTCATACTACACAGCACACACACACAATGACACTCTGCATAGCATGCTCACACATTGACACTCTACATAGCACACACACACACACACTGCACAGCACACTCACACTGCAAATCACATTTACAATGCAGAGTGCACTCACTGCAAACCACATTTACAATTCACAGTGTACTCACACTGCACAACACACACACACACACACACACACACACACACACACACACACACACACACACACACACACTCTGCATGCTGACCTGATACTCCACAGCACAATCAACTGCACGGCACACTTGCATTGCACATCACGCAGTTTCCTTAACTGATGCTGTAGTGACTAAAGAATCTCTCAAGTCTTCTACACAATACATTAAGAAAATTACCATATAGATTATACTACAATATAGACACCCTCACCACACACTTCTGTATGCAGATAACATACCTCCTCCAGGGGTCACCAGTGTTATACATCTAAGTACTTAAAGTTCTCAAAGTTTGCATTCTCCCACAGTAATGTTTGAGTTATAGCTGACTCCATACTTAAGATTCACAGACTCCACCTTCATTAGGCTGGACAAAAATAGGGTGAAGGTAAGTTGTCTTTCCAAAGCCAGGCTCTCTGATGGAATAAAGGTCCTGAGTATTTTGTATCCCAGTAAAGGTGAATACAACCTGGTGGTAGCTCTTGTGGTGGTGAATGGCCTTCTGTGTTCTACCTAGAAGTACATGCAAAAGGACATGATAGAGCTTTATACGCATGTGACTAAGTTGAGGAAGACAGTTGATTTGAGTAGTATTCTCACATTATCAAGAATGATGTTGCAATGCTAAGATGAAAACACTGAATTAAATAATTTATGCGGATCCAAACATGGGAGAAGATGTTTGAAAGAACATCCTGTTTCACCAGGATGGCTTTCACTTCTCTTAACAAGACTTTTGCATGCTGGCTGAAGTCTCTTCTTCCACCATAGTCACTTTGATTAGGCAGAGTCCATTTCCTAGACATTCCAACACAGTACGTTCTAATCTGAAATATATCAAGGTGACTGCACTCAGTGCTAAAAGTCCAAACAAAAAATACCAGAGTACATGGCCTTTCTGACACTCAAGCACATTGAAATTGGTGTGATACAGAGACTTGGTTTTACTGTAGTGATAACATTCCCTCTGTACCTGATGCTAGAAACTATTTATGCATTCAGACCCATTGTAACTTTGTGGGGCACCTATATTTACAAGGGACTCAATTATGCCAAAGATAATCCTTAATGATCCCTTCCCAGGTTTCCTATAGGTACAAACAACACTGAATATTCTAAGTACTACATTATTTCTAGCTACAGATCACCTTCAATGGTTCTTTTTGACCTAAAGAATTTCACAAATGCTTTCAATAAAATTGCTGTTCAAAAGCTGTTATACATGTAACGTTTACTACCAGTGCTTCCAACTAACAAACCTGTACTACCAATAACAAATTTTCCCCATGCTTCCTAGACTTTAAAACTGAATCCCTCAAACAACTTGTCAGTTTTCTACTAGTCTCCCCAATATTCTTAGTACTGTTCTCAAACATGGTTTCTTCTTGCAACCCATCCCATGTCTTCCACTCCCTAATTAAATATGTCCAAACATATGTTATCTTGTTATTTAAAGCCACTTGTAGCCAAATGCAAATACACATGACTTTAGGGCTTTCTTAAAAGCAAACCAGTTACAACTCACAGATAACCTAAATAAATTCTAGAGTAACCCCACACAGTAATATCATTGCCACATCTGCTACTTATACCTCAAATTTCTACTTACACTGAATATTTGCATTGAGAAGTTTCTCCCTATTCCCTCCAAATTTGATGGGAAATATAAGAACCAACCTTTATGGTGGGATACTCATATAGATAAACTGTTTAACAAAAGAGATGTAGCAGTCAATGAGTACAATAAGGATGGGATTCATAGACAAGTTCTGCAGCTTTGCACAGTGCTAATTATTGGAAGTTCACTTCATGGGATGGCTCATGGCTAAGACAAATTATGGCTCATAGGTTCATAGATGTACACTAGGCTAATGACGACTAGGGCCCTTAAAAGCTTAGCTACGCAACCCAAATGTAATCCACAAAATTGATTTATAGTTGATTTCATGGGATTGATTTACAGACTGCCTCTATCCATCACAGACATAAAAGCCAGACCAGGGGTGAATTTCTGATTACCCATCCATTGGTTCAAGTTACGTTTGAATAGGGATAGTGAGGAACTTTGCTTCACATGGATGGGGGGGGCCTATTCCAAAAAATGAGAATTATCTGAGAAATTCATCTCTCTCTCTCTCCAAAATATCCTATTTATGCTGCAAGCAAAATTTAGGTCTTTTAATCTAGTAGTTCTGATACAGTTTCTTTTGTGGATGTGCAAAAGATTCATCATGTAGTTTTTTCAAATGGGCTTGCTGGATTGGTGTTTGTCTGGCCTCTGTGGCAGTGTGACTCCTCTATAAGTCTTAATTTCTTCCATGACCAGGTGTGCCTAAGTGGACACCCAGAATTTCCATTGCCTGAACTAGATTTGCCATTCTCATGACTGCCAACTATTTGAACCCAGCAAAGAAGTGAACCAAACCGTTGTCACTGCCTATAGAGGGAGGAGCTGTTATCAGTATGACAGTAACCTCTCCCCTTGCACGATGGTCTCATTACAGGCTTGTTGGCAATGAGTCATTTCCAGGGGGTCTGGTCCCTTGAGAGGACATGTTCTTTTTACTTGTTTTTCTCTAACCTGTCAGGCTTTTATCTTCAGGTCCCATCCTCTGTAAGAATCTGAGAGACCTGTCCCCCCATTCACACAACCCCCCCCCCCCACCCAGAATAGGCATGTCCATCCTCTCTTGCCTGTGCCACCAATAATTTGAGTTGCTAATCAGACTCAGGTTACCTGAGTCATAGTCAGAGCTTTATCCATCTCTGTCACCCATGAGGCTCCATTTTTGAACCAATACACCAACATTTTCACCAACTTTATGCACCTCCACACAAGTAGAATAGACGTCTTCTAGTATGCACATGTCTCTATCCTTTGTATTTCTATGACACAGCATCCGATATCTTAGCTTTAGCACAGTTTAGCATCACTAAATTGCTAGATAAATCAAAAGCAACTAATAGCAAATAAAAGAATCTCATTACCTTTCAAAATGGCTACATAACTGCAGTCTGCAGCCAGTAAAAAACAATACAAGGAGAATACAGACCTACTGCTTTAGTGCACACTTGGAAATACTTGAATATTACCACTGATCACAAATTAAACTTTGATGTTATAGTATAAGACATCCACAATTTCCTACAACTGGAGTCAAGAAAGAGAGCAGCCAAATCATTATTGTTAGCTAAACTCATATGGCACAGTGGCCTTGAGAAATCTTAAAAGATCTGCACTATCTACAACCTGGCTTTGTAGCACAGTGGAATGGAGCCCTGACCTTGACCCAAGTGACTGGGGTTCAACTGGTGGCAATGGTGGCCCCAGTTTTGGAGGACACAGTCAGGAAGGTAGGCAAAGTACAGTTTTGTACCTACCATAAATGTAGATGTTCGAGTGCTCATACAGCTGCAGTCATTACAGATGGGTTATCCTGCCATCAGGCGGGTCCTCGGTCGGCCGAATTCCAAAGTCTAGGTCCGGCGTCGGTTGTCGTCACTTCTTCCCTGACGTCAGTGTGGCAGGGGTATAAAAGAGGCAGCCGACACCATTTTCTTCAGTTTTTCTTGCCCTAGATGTCAGGTGCCCCCAGAAGGAAGGCAATACATAATGTTATGCAAACATGCAATATAGATAAATCAAAAAACAGTAGTTGCAAGCAAATACACCATAAAAGAATACCCCAAATAGGTTGCATGATAAAGGTGTTTGTCATAAGGCCTGTCCTAAGAGGGGATGGAGGGGGGGTAACCTGGACTGCAGCTGTATGAGCACTCGGACATCTACATTTATGGTAGGTACAAAACTGTAATATGTTCATTGTGCATACAGCTGCAGTCATTACAGATGGGTAGAATCCCAAAGCTAAGTAAGGGTGGTAGGCACTAAGTGGAACTAGGAGCGAGGATGCCCTGCAGGACTGCTGTGGCAAAGCCCGCTCTAGATTTAGAGTATAGTGGAAGGTGGTAGTGCTTGGAGAAAGTGTGCACTGAACTCCAAGTAGCTGCTTCCAAAATGTCCTTGGTAGGGACCCCCCTGAGGAAAGCTGCAGAGGTAGCTGTGGCCCTGGTGGAGTGGGATCTGATGTATGCAGGCACAGATTTTCCATGAAATGAATAACAAAAGCGTATGCAGTGGGCTATCCATTTTGAAATTGTCTGTTTGGAAATAGCCTTTCCTTGAGCACCTGTAGCATAGGACACAAACAGTTGCTCAGATTTCCTGAATGGCTTTGTTCTGTCTAAGTAATAACAAAGTTGTCTGTGAATGTCCAAGGAATGTAGTAGTCTCTCCCCTTTGTTCTGTGGATTTGGATAAAAGGTAGGTAAGTGGATAGTCTGATTCAAAGCTACACTGGATACTACCTTTGGCATGAAGGTAGGTTTGGTTCGTAAGGAAACTCTGTCCTGATGGAAAATGATGAATGGTTGCACAGCCACGAGGGCCTGCAGTTCCAAAACCCTGCGTGCTGAGGTGATAGCCAGAATGAAGGCTGTTTTCCATGACAAGTATTGTAGCTCTGCTGAAGAAGCCGGCACAAAGGGAGGCAGAGTCAGCTTTTCCAATATGAAGTTGAGGTCCCAAGCTGGAACTGGCGGTTTCCTTGGGGGTTTTATATTTTTTGCCCCTCTGAGGAGCTACCTTAATAGAGGATGTGAGAATAAAGGAGGGTCTGTGTTGTATTGTGCAGAAATGGCTGAAGCGTGGATCTTGATGGAGGAGAAGGAAAGGCCACTGTTTAACATCTCAGCTAGGTACTGTAAAATTTGAGGTATATTTATTACCCAAGGATTCTGGCCCTTTTCTTGATTCCAGGAACAAAATTTTTCCATTTGGCGGAGTAGGCTTTTCTAGTAGAAGGTCTTCTGGCCTCCAAGATGACATCCTGCACCTCCTTGGAGAGGAGAGTCTGTTGGGAAATTAAGGTATTCTCCATGCAGCTAGATTTAGGGATTTGAGCTGGCTGTGAAGGGTTTTGTAGTTGTGCTGGGACAACAGAAGAGGGACTAGAGGTAGGATCCATGGTGGGGAGTGTGTCAGGCTCTTTAGGAGCGGATACCAGTGTTGTCGTGGCCAGTCTGGAGCAATGAGAATCATTTGTGGCCTCTCTGCTCTGGCTTTTAATAGAACTTTGGTCAGTAGAGGAAGAGGTGGGAAGGCATAGACTGTCAATGTTGTCCAATTGAAAGAGAGTGTGTCCACTTTCCAAGCCTGTGGATGATAGGTCCTTGAACAAAATTTTTTCAACTGGTAATTTCTGTGGGTAGCAAATAGATCTATGTCTGGCTGTCCCCATGCCTGAGTTATCTTTGAGAAAACTTGAGGATACAACTTCCATTCGTGTGGATCTGTCATATTTCTGCTTAGGTTGTCTGCCAGTGTGTTTTCCTTCTGACTGTGGTGTTGTCTGTCCTTATCAATAGCTGGCCTGGATGCAGTAGGTCTTTGAAGGTCATAAGAGCATTTTGCATGGCTAGCATCTCCTTTTGGTTGATGTGTAGGTGCTTCTCTTTTTGGGACCATTTTCCCTGAATGCACTGATCTGCCATGTGTGCTCCCCAGGCATAGTCTGAGGCATCCGTTGTGATGATTTGAGTTGCTTGAGGTACACAGAAAGGGAGACCTGTGTTTCTTTGGCATGCTTGAGCCCACCACAAAAATTCTTTTTGAAGGCATGGAATGAGTGGTATAATTGTTTCCAAGCTGTGGCTGTGTTGAGACCATAAGTTTTTTAGGTACCATTGTAGTTTCCTCATATGCAGCTTTGCACATGGGATTAGTAGGATGCAAGATGCCATGAATCCCAGAGCTTGCAGGACTTTCCTTGCAGTTAGTCTGGTGAAAGTTGCCATTTTGCTGAAGTATTGAGACAGTTGCCCTTGTTTGTCTGGTGTGAGGTAGGCCATCTGGGTGGTTGTATTTAAGCTGGCACCCAGGAAAATTATCTGTTGAGAAGGTATTAGTTTTGATTTCTTTTTGTTCACTGTGTATCCCAGGAAGTTTAACAGTCTTATTACAAATGCCAGATGCTGCAATAGAATGTCCTTGCTGTCCGCTTGGATCAGGCAGTCGTCCAGATACAGGTAGATTTGTATTCCTTGTAGTCTGCAGAAGGCAATTACTGATACCAGGCATTTCGTAAACACTCTGGGTGTAGTAGATAAGCCAAAGGGCAGTGCAGAGAATTGGTAATGGGTTAGACCTGAAAGAAATTTGAGGTATCTCCTGCAATCTTGTCTGATAGGGACATGCAGGTATGCCTCCTTGAGGTCCAATGTTACCAGCCAAGACTCCTTGCCCAGCATGGGAAGAAGCTGCTGTAATGTGAGCATCTTGAATTTTGGCACCTGTAGATATGTGTTTAGGATGGATAGGTCTAAGATAGGTCTCCAATCTTTGTCTTTCCTTGGTACCAGGAATAGTCTGGAATAAAAACCTTGACCTTGTTCTTTTGCAGGTACCTCTTGAATCGCTTTCATATCCATGAGAGCGGAAATTTGTCTTTGTGCCTCTGCCCTTTGATTTTGTGGCAGGTTTGGCATGCCTCTCATTTTTGGAAGGGTGTGAAAGTGGAACCTGTAGCCTCTGTCTATAATGTCCAGAATCCATTTGTCTTTTGTAACAATATACCAGTTGTTTGAAAATAATGCCAGTTTTCCGCCCAAAGGTGCTGCCATTAAAGCTTTGCTTGGCAGGCATAGGGGGACGTCATTGTGTCTGTTTTCTAAATGACTGTGTTCTATCTTCTCCACCTCTTGGGGTTGGTGCTTGCCACTGTCTTGCTCTGTAAGATCCTTGAGGTTGTCCTCTACCCCTTGGGCATCTGTATCTGCCCCTTTGAGGTCTGTCCGTGGCTGGAAAGGACCAATTTTTTGAAGGCCAGTTTCTGCTGAAGCGTGGAGGTTGTACCTGCAGGAAATCTTTCACTGTTTGCATAGATTTTGCTTTTTCCTCCATTTTCTTTAGTACCTCCTCAGCTTTAACACCAAACAGTACATCTTTTTGAAGTGGTGCATCTAATAACTTTGCTTTGACATGATCTGGTAAGGTTTGCTCTTTGAGCCAAGCATGTCTACGTATAACAGTCCCCGTGACAGCAGCTCTACATGAGGCCTCTAAAGCATCAAAACCACACTGCAAGGTATGTTTACCCACTTGCTCTGCACCATGCAACAAGTCCTGCAACTCTTTCAAATCTGGTTGTTCTGTTTGTGTCATCTTGCTTTTCAACTGAGATAACAAAAACTGTTGGTACTTTAACATATGGAATTGACAGTTTAATGCCCTCATGGTTAAAGTGGCAGATGTATACAACTTTTTCCCCCACCTTTCTAATGCTCTGGAATCTCTCTCTGAAGGTAAAGGGTTTTTAGCAGTAGAGGCCTTTATTCCCTTAGGACCCTGTGAAATAGTTTCTGGGTCAGCAGTATGGCTTTTATAAAGGAACTGGTGAGAATCAGGGACCCGGTAATACCTGTCTGGTTTAACAGGGGCTGGAGGTAAAGAATCTGGATTAAGGCTGGCTTCTGTGTACACATCATCCAAAATGTCTAAAACAGGAGGGATAGCCAGGGGCCTATGCTGGGGGAGCAGTAGAAATTCCCTGAGCCTTTTCTTGGAATCTGGGTAATCTTGGCCTTCCCAGTGAAAGTGTTCCCTCAATGTATGCAGGGTTTCCCCAAAAGAGTAGTCCTTAGGGGGGGAGACCGAGATAATAGACTCCTCAGCATCAGAGTCTTCGAAAAGGGAAAAGGCACAATCCTGGTCCTCAGAATGTTCTGAGGTAATAGAAGCCTGGTCTGAGGAAGGGTAGTCTTCCTCCAATCTGGGTCTTTTGTCAGAGGGGATTGAGAACCCCTGATGAGAGTTATCAAATCCTCAGCCATTTTTAGCATCTGCTTTTTAGGCATGGGGCCTTGAGAGGAGGTCTGAGGACCCTGTTTTTTAGTTTTCATGGCTGCTTTAGATTTAGTGAAGGATTTACTAGAGAAGGTGGAAGGCCTGAAGATGCCTTCAGAAATGGCAGGCCTGACTAAATTTTGAGTTTCCCCGCCAAGAGTGGCGTCGGTATCTGCAGTAGGAATGGAGACCGAGGATCCTGCGACCTCGGGTACTGAAGTCACCGGTAAAATAGTTTCATCGGTATTCAGGGGCTGCATAGGTGCCTCGCTGAGAACCGGAGAACCGGTAGTCGGCCTAAGAGTGGTCTCAGTACTCGGTGCGGACCTCGGATGACGGTCCTTATCTTTGCTTCTTTTGCTTAAAACTGGTGTCGGTGTATCCGATGACATGATATAATTAAATTTTTTGCCAAAATAATGAAGGGCGAACTCCGCCCGGCGCTTAATAGTGCGCTTGTTGAACCTAGCACAAAAACGGCAGGCCGAGACGTCGTGGTCTGGGCCTAAGCAAGGTATACAGAAAGAGTGGAAATCCTTATGCGGTATTTGCTTCCCACAAGAAATGCAATTATTAACTTTGTCTGACATCGGTCTGAGGCAAGAAAAGTTTCCCCAACGGGGTACTTAGCTTTAAAGAAGACTTCGGCTGAAATACTTTCGTAAATCTCAGGAGCTGGCCGACTGGCACTTGTGAACTGCTTCTGCTTCGGGCACCACGCGGCAAGAAAGACTGAAGAAAATGGCGTCAGCTGCCTCTTTTATACCCCTGCCGCACTGACGTCAGGGAAGAAGCGACGACAACCGACGCCGGACCTAGACTTTGGAATTCGGCCGACCGAGGACCCGCCTGATGGCAGGATAACCCATCTGTAATGACTGCAGCTGTATGCACGATGAACATCCAAAGGGATATCATCTGCTCACCTCTCCTGAGTGGACAGGGGTTTGCATGTGCTTGGGGGAATGCCAGGCAGTGCATTCCTTGGCAGAGACTGTAGCAACCACTTCTCATGCCAAGTGGCATGTGCATTGTCTTTTTGAGTTCCTGCACTCGTCATATGACCACTAATTACCACTACATGGTGTGCTTTCCATCAATGAATTGCCATGTAAATCTCCTTACCTGAAAAAATACACTGAAACAGGCTAACAAAAATCTTATAAGTAAAGCTGAGTAATAATTCAGGGTAGCCACTTCAAGCAAAGGCAATTATAAATCATTCTACAGCTATGTCAGGAACCTAATGCAGTATGCAGCTATGCTCTGAGCTTGATTACCCAGTCAGATCCCAAGGAAAAAGCTAAGAGATAAATTAAATTTCAGCTTTACTGTGTTCACACATGAAATTATTCTCCCTGTTCCTCAGCCTCCTACTCCATAAAATTACCAGAGATTGTTATATTAGCTCTATCCAAAGCTAAACATGATACTTCTTTGGGATCTGAAAATGCACCTGGTTAACTACTGTTAACAAGAAGTACAAAATGAAACTGGCCATTTCTCCTATAAAATAATGACCCCACTAGAAGAATTCTTACCCAAAAGAATTTCAACTGAAACCTCAAAACAAATATTTCCCTGATTATTCAAAAATAACCATAAATAATGGCCACAAAACAAAAAAAAAACTCAGATCCTTTTACAAATTAATGGATGTCACCTGGTAAAATTGGAAACAGCTCCTATTATCACAAGAAACCTAGCTAAGAGGCAACCAGAAGACAAAAAACAGACTTCCTATGAATAACCCAATAATCAAGAAATCATGCATCTAAACACCTAAACACCTAAACATGCACCTAAACAATTTTGGGATCTAGTCAGCTGTATCATAGACTGATATTAACCCACTAAATAAAACACAATTCTTACCCCTCTAAATTTCCTGAGGGAATATTGTATACTTCTCTCAATCTCCACAACTAACTCTCTCACCTCTAACAATCAATAAGAAACCCGAATATACATCTTTGTTTTAATTCAAAGCCATTCAAAGTAAATAAATAAAGAAATATATAAATCTTTTTGGTGCTTTGGTGCATTGAGGTTTAAAGCAGGTTTATTAAGATGCTGAGTAAAGATTCAAAGATGGCCACCATTCTGTAGATACTGCATATCTACAGCTTTTCAGATACTCGGAATAAAAATTAACCCTGATGATATACTGCAAGCTTTTCTACACTAATTGTTGGCTAAAATTAATCTACTACAACTAAATATCGCTTGAGAGGTGAAGGAACCGGAGGAAATTAAACAAATTAACAGGATTGGATCTGATTGACTGACTGACTCTGAACAGAGTATTAAACAAAGGAACTGTCTGAGTAGTAACCTTGGATATTTACCATTCAGTTATACTAAAGATCTGCTTTGCTCCACAATGTCAAAAGAAGACAAAAGTATGGAAACAACAACAACAAAAAACAAATTATCAGAACTTCAGTCACCAGAAAAAGATTTAACAACAGAAAGGCAGAAGATTACAAAACAGCAGGAACTTTCAAAAGCTGGAATGAAAAATAAACCGGATCAACTGGCTAATATGGAAGATATTAAAACTGCTTTGTTACCCATCCAAGAAGCTTTGAAAGAACTATCAAACCAGGTACATTCTTTTGGTGCCACATGCAGTCAAATTCTCGAAAGGATGGATAAATCAGAAGCCAGAATATCTGAAAATGAGGACAGAATAACACTGCTTGCAAAAAAAACAGACATTCATGACCTGGATATTCAGTCTATGCAAAATAAAATTCTGGATTTGGAGGCACGATCCAGAAGGAACAATATAATTATCAGAGGAATTCCAGAATCTATCCAATACAATGACTTAACTACTACCATTACACAAATACTTGAAATATTGTTCAATGACTCTGACATAGCTAAACAAATAGTTATAGAAAGAGCTCATAGAGCTCTCAGAGAAGCACAAGCCTCAAACATACCTAGACCAGTATACGTCAAAATACTCAACTACCAGGACGTAAACAGAATAATTTTAACTGTTAAAAAAAAATGGAGGTTATATTATGTGGCAGAATAATAGAGTTTCTATGGCCCAGGATTTACCATTGCAAATAAGGCAAGCTAGACAAGCATTATCTCCATACTGTAAGTTCCTCATTGAAAAAAATATCAAATTTCAAATGAAATACCCTAACACATTAATTTTTACAGTCGATGGCTCCAAATACTCCATATCTACAAAAAAAGAAGCAAAAGTTACCTTTTTGAAGATTTTTAAGTCCCTTCCAGCTTCGGAAGCTTGATCTGGCCATCCAGTCTGTTTGCAGCAATGTGGATACTGGGATTCCATTCTTACTACATCTCGAGGCTTTAAAATCCTTTGTTTGTTCTCTTTTCTTCACCAAGCCCCTTGGTAAATGTTTACTTAGTTTCTTTTTACAGCTCCAGCTCGTCCACGAAGATTTTCCGAACTTTTATGGCTCTTACGAACTGAGCCCCTTCGCGAAGCAACAGGAAGTCCTTTAGGTGCTGCTGAGGGTCCGCTTTCGAGGTGGCGCATCTGGAAGTCCGTCCGTTTAATGGTTCACCCGTCGCGAGCTCGAAGACAGGATTACAAGCACAGGAAGTAGGAAGATCTCTGTTGAGGAAGCGAAAGCTATTTGGACTGTAAAACGAGCATTCGTGGACATTTAAAGTATGTAACATGTTTTACTGACTTAAAGGGAACTGTGAATTCATTCAGGTATGATTACAATTGAATTAATAATGTACTGGCTTAAAATGTGTTATTTAACTGATTGCTTAGAAGTATTATAGCTTTACCATAGGTATTCTTTTTCCTTAGGTATGTTATGCTGAATGTTGATGTGTTAATAACCTTGTAGTATATTTTATTATTTGTTTTTCCTGTATTACTGATGTGTCTTAATACTGCAAATGTTTAGATAATAAGGGGATTTAGTGTTGGGATAATTACTAGATAAAGAGACCATGAGGCATTATATTGTGGGCTCTCTAGGAATGTGAAGTTTATCTTGTTTATATACTGGCATGTGGTTCTGACTGTTTTGAGAACTGTGTTACTCAGTCATCATTCCATAAATTTAACTATATTACCCAGTAAAGTGAAGTTAGAGTCCTATTTTTATTCACCTTATTTGCTGACATTACAATTCTAGATAATTTAGACTATATAAATAAAGTCAGATTTAATATCATACTTAAATGTTAAACATTTGCTTTCTCTGTAGTTTTTTTTCTCTCTTCTAACTAACAATACATATGGTTAATTATCTTTAATTTAATAATGTTATTGTTTAATAGGGGTAGTGTCACATACTTGATTAATTTAGATTTAAATATGGTTGTTAGATAACTTAATGAGATACAACTAATTACTATAAGTAATAATATATGAGAACTATTAGTGAGGTATGATAGTAACTATAAGTGTAATGAAGACCATTTACTTGATAGGTTTAACTAAATAGTGTGTTCAAGAGCTGTGGATATTTATCAGTGTTTATTAGGGAATGTTTTGGTTAGGCTTTGTAGAGTTAGATGTAGTTTTTATAGGTTTTTTGCATGTTTTTGATGTTATATTTTGTAAGATAAAGAATAGATGTTTAGTAAGGTTATTTACCCATATAAGTTTTAACAGTGTAAAAAACCTATGTATTGCCTGGTCCAGGGGAATAGTGGATAGGCACTGGTTAGGGATGGGATGTCAAGATTGCTTCCAGACAATATATATTGTGCTATTATACTCAAATTTAGCACTGTTTCTCAATTTTAAAATATCCTTAAACGAATTAAAGATCTTAGTATGTGGACAATAGACTCATGGAATACTAAAGGGCTCTAGAACTTGAAAAAAAGGAAATTATTTCTTCATTTATTTCTCCAGTCAAAGGCATATTTTATTTTATTACAAGAAACCCACTTGACTAATGACCAATGGGCTGTCCTTAAGGATAAGAAATGGATTAGAGAGGTGGTAGCTTCAGAAGGGACAACTAATAGTGCAGGAGTGGCTATTATTATTAAAAATCAGTATCAAGAGAAAATTTTAGATTTTAAAATAGACAAAGAGGGAAGATGGTGTTATGTGATTCTTTCATCTACACTTTATGATAAACCTGTGGTACTTCTTAATATATATGCCCCATGTACCAATCAACAACTTTTTATAGCATCACTTTATTTTATCCTGAATCAATATAATAATTGTTATATAATAATAGGAGGTGATTGGAATACATATCAAGATCCCAAATTAGATAAATCAAGTTCACACAGGTCCTTTAATAATCAAGCAGTGATAGCATTAAAGGAACTTAAAAGAGATTTTAAATTATATGACCCATTTAAATACACAAATAATCAAATAAATTCAAATAACTTTACATTTTATTCAAGTTGTCATAAAATGTGGTCTAGGATTGATTTTTTCCTAATTTCAGATGTACTAATTACTCTAGATCCCTGTGTATCTATACAAGCTTGACACTTATCGGATCATTCTAGAATCGCATTAATTTTTAACAAGGACACTAGAAATAGTATGCGTCATAGAGGTTATAATTGGTCTCTAAATCCGTATTTATTAAATAAAGAAGATATAACTAAAGAAGTTCAAGAGACCTTTAATCATCTACTAGTTAATCTCTCTAAACACCGGCATCCATCTGATATAGAATGGGCAATGACCAAAGCACAAATAAGAGGAATCTTTCTTCAAAAGGCTACTTATTATAAGAAAATACAAACTAGAGACATACAAGAATTGGAAACTAAAATTAAGTTACTAGATCAGGATTTAATTGGGAACTATAGTAAACAAACTGAAACGGAGTTATTAAAATGTCAAAAAGATCTTTTTTTACTACAAAATAGTAAATTGTCATTTTATGAACAGAAAATACTGGTAAAATACGCTAATCATATTCAGACCCCATCAAAAGCACTAGCTCATATCATTAATCAATCGAAAATACCTTCTCAAATTTCTGAAATACAGTTTAATAATAAAAGATATACCAATACTGAAGACATTATGAATACCTTTGAATTAATATTCTCTCAAATCTATGGCGAGCATCAGGAATTACTTATAAATAAGAGTAATAACGATTTTCTGCAGAAGATTATCTTTCCGAAAATTGGTGATGAGTCTCATGAGAGTTTAATCAAACCAATTTCCTCTGAGGAGATAACAGATACAATTAATAATTTGAAGCCACATAAAGCTCCAGGACCGGATGGTTTGACTACTGAATTTTACAAAACTTTTTGTGATATATTGGGTAAAATACTTCCACATGTATTTAACTATATAATTAATAATAAAATTAATGATCCACACTTTAATGCTTCAAAAACAATTCTTATACCTAAAGAGAATGCAGATCTTCAAAATCCGGATAACTATAGACCCATTTCACTTTTAAATATAGACATGAAAATTATGACATCTATTTTAGCTAATAGATTGAAGAAGGTAATAAACCTAATAATATCTGATGAACAAGCTGGTTTTATAAATGGCAGACAAACTACTGATAATACATTATCACTTCATACACTAATTTCTTATACCACTCATAGAAATCTTAATGTTTACGCACTCATAATTGATGCTCAAAAAGCTTTCGATAGAGTTAATTTAAAATTTTTGTTTGATATTTTATCATATTTCAATATACCCCAAGACTTTATTTTAACATTAAAAAAGTTATATAATAATCCCTATACAACTTTATACATTAATAAAAATTTCTCAAAAAGAATACAAATTAAGAATGGTACCCGTCAAGGATGTCCGCTATCTCCTATATTATTCAATTTATACTTAGAACCACTATTTCTACATATTAAGCAAAATATTTATCATAATGCTCCAATAATATATGGTACTAAAGTATCCATGGCTGCTTTTGCTGATGATCTTAATATTTACTCTACGACGCCTGTTTCAGATACCAAGAAAATATTAAAAGCAGTGGAAGATTTTGCAGAAATATCTAATTACAAAATAAATAAAAAAAAAAACAACTTATTTCCGTTAAAGACGCCTACACCCTTTTTGCTTTTACTATTGGTAGGTCAGTTAAAATCCGAAGAAAAAATAAAATATTTGGGTATTGTTTTCTCAATAGATAATAGAGAC